>NC_087220.1:5891880-5899380 GCF_015104395.2 Macrobrachium nipponense
CCTGAGGGATCAAATCGTAGATCAATAAGCTGAATGATGAGAGGAAGAGTGACTTGGCCTGATTTTATGTTAAACCATATGAGCCGAAATGGCCTATTTATTACAAAGCAAACTATAATGTGAAAGTAAAAATATGGCACGAACGAATAGTGGAGGATCCATTAATTAGCTATAAGTTATACATATTATACATATTTGTACCTAGCGTAGTGGTTCCCAAACTTTTTCTGGTCGTCACCCATTTCCATACAAAATACTTGTCTATGGCCCACCGCCTACCTGAAAGTCTCCCCAACTGGCTTCCTACCCACCAAACTCCTTTGGCTATATTCATATATATTATCAGCTTATGGTGCCCTGCATTCTGTTACATGGCCCCCAGTTTGGGAACCACTAATTAACATATATGCCTACCTATTTTTGCAGGTATATCAAAATGGTGATAAGAAATCTTTGGACTTCATAATTCGTCCCTTAATCAGGAGTAGAACTTTTAAAGTCTTAGTGTAAATCTATGGTAGTGTTTTAGGAAATTGCCATTATTTTTGTGAAAATAACTTTTTCCCTCCTTGATGAACTGAAATCATTGTCCTCCAATATTCGAGACGTATAGAGCAACCCACCTCTCTCTCTCTCTCTCTCTCTCTCTCTCTCTCTCTCTCTCTCTCTCTCTCTCTAAATGTTTATAAAGCTCAGATATTCTAATTTCGATAAATATGCGTGACGCTTTTATGTAATTTGTAACTTATGAACATTTTAGCAAGCATTTAGTTACTTGTGTGAACTATTTTGAGAGAATAACTGGTTGAACTACATTGATTTTCGGGTCATTTTACGTGTACATCTGGTATAAAGAAATGTAAAGTTAAGTATATCTTACTTTTGCCAGACCACTGAGCTGATTAACAGCTCTCCTAGGGCTGGCCCGAAAGATTGGATATTTTTACCTGGCTAGGAACCAATTGGTCACCTAGCAACGGGACCTACAGCTTATTGTGGGATCCGAACCACACTATATCGAGAAATGAATTTCTGTCACCTGAAATAAATTCCTCTGATTCCGCGTTGGCCGAGCCGGGAATCGAACTTCGGACCACCGGATTGGCAGCCGAGCGCGAAAACCACTCGTCCAGCGAGAAACTATAAAATTACTGTAAATGTGCAGTGCATGTAAGATTTGCACAGATTCCAATGTAAATTATGACATTTCTTATACACAATAGTTTTCAGATTATTACGCTTTATGACTTCAAACAAACCTACATCTGCCCAATGATCCTCATGAAGCGCCTCAGGTCCAAGAGAACGCAACTCCCGTCACTCTTCGTTGGCGATGTCAGTTGTCAGATTATTATTTTGATTAAATAGACGAGACGTAAGTAGAACGCCCGAACCTCCTGAGGTTTGATGTATAACCCTATTTTATTCAGGAAGGACATTTTCCTTTATTTTGCATGGGGAACATTTATCTTTATCATCATAATCTAGCTCGTACACTTATTTTCTTCATACATACTCTCGTGATGCTCGTGTCAGGGCAAGAAACGGCATTAGGTTGCTCTTCCCAGTGTTCTTGGTATAAAAAAATAAAAAATAAAAATGTATATTCGAATCGAATCGGAATTTATGTGAAAGACGAATGGCTTTCCCTTGGCGCTGAAAAAAAAAAAAAAGTAAAAAATACTTTGAAGATTCTTCGGGGCAATCTAGTTTTCTTCTCAATGTATAAGTTGTATGAAACTCTCAGCTGCAGTCCATGAAACGGCCAGGTGGTGGCCTGTGCTGTTGGCACCTATAGGCATGCTAGACGCACGATCTTGGCTAACTTTAACTTTAAGTAAAATAAAAACTACTGAGGCAAGGGGGCTTGAATTGCCACCACTGGTCTGTGACAAAGTTTCATTGACCGCGGCTAAGAGTTTCATGAGCCGTGGCTGAGAGTTTATATATATATATATATATATATATATATATATATATATATATATATATTATATATATATATATATATATTGAAATTCTAAATCACAAATTATCATAAATGCTGACAGAAAGGCGTTACAATATTCTTAGATTATTCGAAATATCAAAACAAAGATGTACGTCTATTGAATAAGATAATCCGCCCGTTATTCCCAACATTCAGAACTCAAACAGCAATTCATTTTACACTCTATTTTTGTCACTAAAAAGAAAATACTATTAATGCCAACCAAAGACATCTAACTTTAAACTATTTAATGTTTAATGACAAACATGAAAGAAAATGAGCATTGCCTAATTAAAGATGCAACACTAAATCAGAAAACATTACAAAAAATATATTTACCCGTCAATCAAGAACATGCTTTTCTCATTATTGATAAATTTAACAGAAGGTAACAGTGATTAAATTAAAGAAAATAAGAATTACCTTTCAACCCAGTATTTTTGGAACGTAACCACCTTTCAGGAATTATTGCTTCACAGATTGGCTGGATGATATTGGTAAATAGTGGCGGGTATTTGCAGTGACCTTATCAACCGTGTTATGCGATGCATGGCATTATGGTAATGTAACAGATTACGCAGAAATGGCGGAGGGAAACCTATTTCCTTATGGTATAGTATTGTGATATTTCTTAAATGAACATACCATATTAGATTTTTTTTCTTATTTTTAAGGGATTACGTGTTAGTCAAAAGAAAAGGTGAAGCATAAAATCATAAAAAAAAACACAAAATAATCACGACTTTTTATTTTCCTTTTACTAGAGTATGCTTTTTATCTTAAGCCTATGATATTGGATGATGGGAGGAACTCAATATTCATATTCTTAAACATCATTGTGAAGTGATAAGGTTGAATATATTCTTAGAAGCAATGAAAGAATAAAGCTTTGCCTGCCCCGTTGGTAGTATCCATAGTTCTGAAGCAAAATCCCCGCATGCGATGAGTAAAAATGTAGAATGATATGCGAGATTGGATTTGTTAAGCTTTGCCTCCCACATATGATTGAACAGGACAAGAGAGGTCCAGATGTGTGTCACTGATGATGAGACTGAAAGAGAAGGGAAAGGACTCCCCAGATCGTTGACATATTTTATTTCTTTTAGTAAAAAGCGTAAAGTAAAGTTAATGTTTGCCTTCATTGACAAGTGAGTACAGTCTTAGCATTGCAAGCAGGCTTACCGGTATATTATCCTTTTCACTGTCACAAATAGTTTTTGCCAAGGATCTGTCTCGTCCTTTCCCTTTCTTTCACTTTTTATATCAATAACTAACACCAGGACCTCTCTTGTACTTTTCTATCATATGTGGAACACGAGTTTTATTAAACTTCCTCATTAACCCTGCACAGGGTGAAATTTAAACATAGTCAGTCAATACTTTTCTAACAACAAGGATTCCCAAAATTCTGAAAACCAATGGCTAGATATCAGTAATGTTTTTAAATACATCACCTTGAAATTGCTTTTAGAAATCCAAACTCAAGGTGAATGACAAGGTTATCGGAATCAAATTGCTTTTGGAAGGGAGCAATGGTGGGAGAATCAAACGATACAAATATCTGGAATGACCAACCAAATATGAAACAGACTACGTAAGAACATGGTTACAATAAGGGAAGCGAAAACTAGTGTTTAAAATCAAATTAATTTCATGGTAAATTTCCGTTGCAATATTCATGTGAATAAAATACCATAAAGAGAATGCAATTTTCTTTGAAAAATATGAAAATTCAATACAGTTCTCACTCTTTTCTGGTACTCATTTAGTAATGTATTTTAAGTATTGTCGTATCTTTCATAATCGAAGATATATAACTGCCAGGAATCTCTGTAACTGGTTAATCTTTAACTATTGTTCAAGTAGTAAAAAATAAAACTTTTCTTTGACAACAAGTAATAGTGCTACTAAATTTGAAGTGGGAAGAAATGCAAAATTTTACAGGAGATTGATTTGGCCAGTGTTATAATTTGAGAGAAGAATTTGAAAATTGTATTTCCTCCTTGCAAAGGAGTTTTACAGTTTTGAGCCTGTAGCGATTTCAAGCACTTTTAATAATAATGAAAATCAAGGAAGAGCGGGAGTACAGAAAATATCAACATGCATGGTCAAACAAAGGATTGGTTAAACAGAAACCTTGACGTAATGAGGACACGCCCATCACTTCAGCCAATATTCAGGTGATATTGGCTCTCTAAAACCTAAGACCTTAGGATCAGAAGCAATGATTCCTACCAAAGAAATCTCACACCATAAATATATACTATATAAAAGTGCCATATACAACATCACAGTGAGGGAATATGTACACTTGATGTAAAAGAACAAAGATCGACCCTATCCTGGTTCATGGATAAATATATAAAGGTATTCGTCGCAAAGTGTTTTTCATTACCTTGTGACTAGAGGGTACAAAGTGGTATTTTTCTTCTTATTTGCTCATAAGAATGAACTGGAGATGAAATATTAATTTCCTACAAGAATTTAAATTAATCCAAAGAAAGATGAACAGTTGGAATTTCAGAACATTATCATAGTTTACAAAATGATTTAGGATACGTTTCAGAAATAACGAATTGTGGAAGTCTCATCTTTTAGCTTTGACTGACCTTATTCCATGTGAGCAACGTTACATCTCTTGAAGTTTTGTCCCTTAGCGTCTGAATTAACGTTGAAAACCATTTTTTTTTATTTTCATGAGTATAATTCACCTCAGCATTTAGTTCAGATATGCGTTTGAGAAAATCGTCTTTATCTGGATATTATTGACAAAGGCAGGTATTTTCTCCATACAGCTGAGTTCAAAGAGATCTCATCAACAACCTACATTTTATTATTTTTAGACTTATCTACCCCATCATGCAATGCTTTTATCGGCCATTTGTGCGTTTTTTTTTTTTTTTTTTTTTTTTTATGTTAGGGACATTTTCGGCCAGTCACAAAGAGTGTTTTTGTTCTTTTCCCTGTCTCCCCTTCGCTTATCAGTACATCATATTGTCTACCCTTAAGAGCTATTGGTAATATTCAGACCCTGAAGCGTAAATGGAACCGTTTTATGTACTTCCGCGGGGTTGGAGTTTCTGGAGAGAGAGAGAGAGAGAGAGAGAGAGAGAGAGAGAGAGAGAGAGAGAGAGAGAGAGAGAGAGAGAGCCAAATTTGATTGCATGAAATCCCTTTCAGAACCAAAGGTAAATCTGGCCGGACCGTTTGTTGGCAACCTCTGGACTGGAAGGGAGGTTTCATTAAATTCCAAAGTATATGTTCGAAGTTCGATAAATGAGATATTTTAGAAACAAAATCACATGATTTTTTTTATTTTTTTTAGCAAAAATAGCTTGCTTGAAATCATTTAGCTCATCTGAGTTTTCATATGATCTGATTTTGTAGTTTTGGTAGGAACTATGCATTAGTATAGATTCAGCTATGTCAGTTTGGGTACCGTTTTACGAAGCATTTTACCTTTCACAAGAGGTCTGAGATGAGAAAGCATTTTGTTTTTGTTCATCGTTACTAAGCATTCTCCAAACTTGGTGGCTATAAGGGAAATGATTTGGTTTTCCTGCAGTCAGTATTATTATGCCCTTTTTCAGCAGCTGAGAAGATTGAGCTCCCTCGTTGACAAATAATATTTATGAAACCTCAACGGGGGATGACAATCAGCCAAAAGATGACTTTTCTATTAGCCTTTGTCTTGGTCAACTCCATTTTGGGTATTATGACACAGAATTTAACCTTTGATTTCTATGAAGAGTTTTATAATAATAATATATTAACGAAATAACTTTTAAGTAATCGATAAGGAGGAAAAGGATATTTCTATTATTATTATGCTGATGAGGAATGGCCAAGGTGTTACCTATAGTTGTTGCAAAAGTAGGATACTTCAAGCCTTAGAGGTCCACTAGGCAAAGCAGCCCAAAACTGGGACACCAAGAGAAAAGTAAATAATAAACTGTAAGATAAATAACAAATGACAACAAATCACATAAAACAATCCATGAGAGTTTTGTTTCAAATTTAACAACGATATAAAATACTACGTTCGGTTCAAGCAGTGTACGAGAAATCTCAGGTAGAAGTTTCTGTTTATGATTTTATTCTGACTCTGTTAACAACCGCGCAGGCAAGCGTTTATTTATTTACTATTTTTCATTTAAACCTTAGAAAGGCCTTCTCTTCCCTGCACAATTTGGAAGTACATAACCCTTAAAGAGAGAATATTAGAGATTCGAGATTAGCTTCATTAAATAACACTGGTTTTACTTGAATATTACGTTTCGAAATAAAATATTCTGAAAATGCTAATTTGCCGCCATTATGGAAAAATGTCATATACTGAGGTGACCAGAGGTTGATTTTGATTTATGGGGATAATGAGTTCCCATGCCAAATCTATTGCTTGTATGACCATCTGCACTTTTTCCCCACTACCCGTCTCCACTAAAATAACACAATTTCACTTAACAATTTGCCACCAATTATGAAATTTGAGCCAGGGAATTAAAATACCAAAATGTCCCTTGGTGAATAAATGTGTTACCTAGTTATCCTTTTCATTGTACCTGGGCAATATTAAGTCTGTTTTTCAATAAATAAATATAATTACAGTTGACTGCATGCCACCATTTATGAACTATTTTTGTATGATTTTTGTAAATTCGGCCCTAAAGGAATCATCGTGTAAATATGGGAATCGGGTATAAAAAGGAAGCTTTGGAAAAAAAATTTTCATTGGTGTTGGTGCAAAACTCTTTATTAAGGACCTTGTAAATAATCCTGTTGACGAGCTTGGTGGGAAAGAAGTTATCGTTAAAATATGCTAAAAGAAAGGCAATTTCTTTATGAAAGACATGCCAGTTAGACGTAAGGGAGACGACTCTATATACAAGGGTAAAAATGGAGTTAGATTTAAAATTATGAAAACAAAAGCTTGAAAATTCGTTCCCGAACCTGTAAATGCCTTTTTCCTATATATATAATATATATTATATATAGATATATATATATATATATATAATATATATAATATAATATATATATATACATACACATATATATATATATATATATATAATATATATATATATATATACTATATATATATATATATATATATATATATACACAGTATATATATATATATATATATATATATATATATATATATATATATATATATATATGTATATATATATATATATATATATATATATATATATATATATATATATATATATATATATATATATATATATATATATACTCACAGCGTGCCTAAAAGAAGTTTTTAAGAATTTAGATTGGGAAAATGTGGGAATTAATGTTAATGGGGAATACCTTAACAACTTAAGATTTGCAGATGTCATAGTTCTACTTATTGAATCAGGGGATTAATAACAAAAGATGATAGAAGATTTGAATAAAAAAAAGCAGAAATGTAGTACTGAAAATGAATATGAGTAAAACTAAGAAAATGTTCAATGAAAATGCAAAGAGACACCAAATAAGGG
>NC_087220.1:5904380-5916880 GCF_015104395.2 Macrobrachium nipponense
ATGTGAAGGAAGTTAGAAATCCCGAAGAATTTCAATGTATTTTTCACCAGTGAACCTCCACTCAATCCTGGTGATATCATCCATATAATGTAAGAAGATCCAGCCCCAAAACGGTTACTGTGGACGTGCCCATTCCTGGTCACCTCGTAAATTTCCTCTGTAGTATCTGAAGGGAAAAAATCTAATTTTTAACAATTTACGCTTTGCTTTTCGTAATAGGGAAAAAATGCTATATCGTTTTTGGGATATAGCATTTTTTTCCCTATCACCTCACTCTCTCCATCTGTGCATGTTTTGGGTTAACTTTGTCTATCAATGGTTATTTAGTGACAATAACTCCTAAATATAAAAGAGAGAGAGAGTTATAAAGAACAAAATAAAATATGAAAGGAAAAAAGTTAATAATAAAATAATATTAAGGGAAACTTTTGTGAACTACAACTGGAGCTTCTAAAATAAGTTATGAAACATTTGTGAACAAGAAATAGATAAGAGGAAGATTAACAGGGCAATATTTGCAGGTGTCTTTGAGTCTGCATGCTTGTGTTCGAACATTCACCTTGTAAAACCTTCTGAACAGATTAAACCAGAATTTCATGACATGAAACTAACGGTATCCACCAAAAATATGGGAAGAAAGGAATAACCCCATAATCAGATTTTTTGGTGGGCTAAAAATCAAATAGTGTAGAAAGCCTTCTGAGATATTCGTCAGTAAAGTCTTTGAACCTTTATACTTAATATTTACATTTTCGCCGATGTGGACAAAGTATGAATGATATTAATGCAGTCTAACATTTCCTTTTTAGATACTTCTCAGTCTAATCTTCGGGATATTGTTTCAGACAACATGTTTTAATTTTGCATTTATATTTAGAACAAGGAAATAAATATTTCTCGCAAAGAGTAACTTGTGAGTAAGATGTCCTTTCTTATTATATTTCTGTTGATTCGACTCAGATCCGTATGATATTGGGACATTTCTTTCCTAGCTCTAAGAAATATTCCGATATTTTGCGATGACCTCTTTACGGACTTATGCAAATAAACTTAAGTCAGTCAGTACCTTCTCATCAGAAATAAAACTTGCTTCATACATCATATGCTTGAACGACGAAGTCGAGTTTCGGATTTCTGTCTTGGCGATATTTTATTTCTACATCTCCCTTCATCATATTCGATGAGTCTGGATTCCTCATCACAGACACCGAGATTATGATCAGATGCTTTGTTTCTTTGGATGTCCTTATCACGTCCCTTGAAAACTACTACTGTATAGGTCCATCAGCCCTTAATTTAATCTCTTCATTTTGATGTCCAAACCTCTCTAACTGCTTACTTCGTTGTCGATCCGAGGGTAAAAATGTTTGTCTTCGTGAAATCCATTATTTTAAAAAATCTTTGTTTCACCTCATCACTTTTTAGTGAATAGATCGTCTAGCAAACATTTTGAAGGTTGAATTTTTTAGATCATTCGGATAAAGTAAGCAGAGTGCACAGGTGCGTTCTTTGGTATAACGTAAAATTGTCTAAATATTTACAGATATGCAATAAAGATATGTGGTATATGTTTTATTATTATTATTTATATTATTGCATATAGTAAAAAGAATAGGGACAAAATCTGAGGCCCTAATAATTTTTTGGTGAGAAAACATCGTTTTTCCAATACCTACCTTCCAAGATGATTTTACCAAAATGAAGAAACAGTAATTACTAAGCTATGAAAATTTAAAAATCTTTATCCTCTAACATTTTTCTTCTGGTTAGTCGGTTCGAGTCCGGAAGTCTACATCATTCTTCATATTGAACTTAACTACTTAATATTAGTTATAGGCAGCCATTGACCAATGTCCCTTGCTGGCACAAAGCCCGGCTCAGTCTGCATCAACCACTACCTCTCATATGTAACTGAAATTAAAAGACTATCTTCGGAGCCTTTGCTTCTTCTCTTATGCAGAAAAAACAATGTAGTAGTTTGGGATTTTACATCACATGGGGGATGGGGGGGTACATGTGTCCTTGTGCTGTGGAGAGAGATGAGCTTTAATATATTGCTGCTCACTTCGTGTGTGATTTTCATGCGTGAGAGCACACAAGCTGGGGAGAGAGAGAGAGAGAGAGAGAGAGATCATTAAAATGATCCCTGTCACTCTCAGAATAGTTTCCGGGTTTCCGTTTGAAGAATTCTAGTAAGAATAACAAACCATTATTTGAAAAGCTGACGGCAGCACAAGATGTACTGTACTTTTATATGTGGAAAGGCATCTCATAAAATATCCTTATTATTTTAGGAATCATTAAATTTATTTTACTGCCTTGAATGTGGAGTCAGCAAGAGCGCGAATACAGAGATGGGACGTTAGTTTACTTACGAGTAAATTTGATACTCGGTTATTCGGAAAAAAATACCGTATTAAAAAATCCTTCCCTGATAAAGATGAAAATTTAATATTTACCAACGTAACGATAAATATTATCTCTAGATATTGCTCCCATTGATTTTTCGATTGTCCATATTCTATTGTCATAGAATAGTCTTTCCTCTCAAAGTTTGTCTCGCTGACTGCATGACAGTGCTCCAAAACTTAATAGCCTCTATCCTTTCATATTTTGGAAGATGATAATGAACATTTTATATTATTTATTGCTGGTATTGAATTTTATATTGGTCAAATTAGCTTTTCTCAAGATATAAGTATAAAATATTCGGTTTATGGTAGGGGGAAGTACATTTTTTTCCCTGAAACTCATTTTCTGAATTTTAATCATTTTATTTGAAGTTAATCTTTTCAAGTCTTTCGTTTGCTTCTCTTTTATATCATAGAGTATTCTATGGAAAGTTGATATTACGCTAGAATAATAAAAGAAAGTAATTAAATTCCCAATTAAATGTTAAAGCCATAGGTTGAGAGAGAGCTAGCGATCTCCCTCTCTCTCCCTCTTTCCATTACACGTTAAAAAAAAAAAACACACACAGAAGAGGTATATGGCTGAACCCTCAGTCTTTCTCTAACACTCTTGAATGTTGAGAGGTTGAAATAAATTAATTGAAAGGAAAACGTAATTAGGATATACTGTAGGTATCAAGAGCAACCCAGCCCCGCTCTCTGTCTTACAAACACACACAAATCACACACACACACTCTAGCCCCAAGACCAAACTTAAGGCGTCCATACACGTACGCGACTGGCACGCTGATTTCATAGCCACTGGCCTGAACCGGTCAGTGTTTATCGTGTATGGGGGCTATTGATGCCGATCCTGTGGAGCCAGGGTTGCCCCGTCGTCCTTTCAGCATGTTAAACAGATTGGCGCGTCGCGCTGCGGGTGTTGGAAAGGACTGAGGCAAAGTTTCAACATGTACAATACCTGTATATGAGCACTAAAGACTCGATCGCCCTATTTCCTCGTGGGAGTCGGGTCAGTGCTGCTGTTGTGAAAGGATGTCGCCGTCAGTCAAGTATGTACCTGACGATTTCGTTCGTGATTTTTTGGACCTGTACAGAGCACTTCCATGATTGTGGAAAATACGAAGTCCGGATTACTCCAATAAAGTAAAAAGACAAGCAGCTTATGAGCAATTACTGTAATAAAAAAAGTAGATAAAGATGCAAACAGATTTTGTGAAAGCCAAAATTGCCAGCCTTTCATGGTATCTTCTAATATAAATTGTTTTACAATTAATTTGTAAAACATTTTAAAGGATAAATGTGGCAATAAAAACATTAACATTCTTAAACGACTGTCCATAGTGGTCCATTTCACACCTTTTATCGATATTCAAATTCCTTCATCTCCAGAGTCAACATAGATTCCTGTTATACGAAGTAAAGTACGTTAAAAAATGATACATTCCATATCACCTTGAGAAGGAGAGAGAGAGAGAAACATTCTAAAACGCAGGTAAACCTTTGGGTAGGTTAAATAAAATGAAAAAGCTGAAAAACATATTTTATATTCAGAGGTCCTCACAAATTATATACATGGATTCCGTTACCCGATTACTGTACCTGAAGCAGCAATCAAGATTAGGAACACCCCAGTCATCATCAGCCATTCTTAAATATTTTATATAATTTTCAGGGTTATTTTCCTTTAATTCTTTCAATTAAGTCACATGGTAAAACCTCTCTTTCTTAGCCATGGTTTAACCCATACTTATATTCGTCTTGCAATTCAGCCGAGTTACTCCGTTGACATACCGATCAAACAAAATTTCAGATTAATAGTCTACCTTGTATTAGCGTCAGTTTCATCTTCTAAGGCTTGAGAGACCAAATTATCATTTAATTCATTGTGCAACACTGTCTGGACCAGAGCCCTCAATATCAATGCAAATCCAGAGAGACAGATGATACTAATTTGCGAACCTGGAAGCATCAAAACATACTACAGTAAATGAAAATAATGTATTGGTAAGTATCCTCCAAATAACATATACTAATTTCGTCTGGTAATAAGTTGAGATGACATTTGTTTGTTTTAATGATATGACAAGCCAACGGATATGGCGAGGTTGTTTTTATATTAGTAACCTTAGTTCGTGGTTCCTCATTATTACATTAAGGCAGCATAATATAAAGAAATAAACGCTGGGTGGAACTGTTTTTCTCTTGATTTGATTTGTTTTAATAATATAAAGTTAATTCTATGTTGTATTTCTGCATTATATGCTGGAAATTACACTCGGTGAATATCCCTACGTAATGCTAGTTTTCTTACCTTTTCTGTTCATGGCTGTTCGTCTACTCATCACATTACAAAGGTGTTAAGTCGCTAACATACAATGGACTTAACATATACATATATGTTATCAGTAGTTAAGCCTCCTCCCGCCCCAACGCCTCTCTACTTCCCTTCCTGGGGAAGCAAGTCATTGGCTGCTGAGTTGATATCCTAGCAGGCAGGCCTGAATGTCCTCCAAACCCTCAGCCCTGGCTCACAGGAACAGTAAGATAGAATGCCAGTGAAAATCTATCATGACCTGAGCGATGGCTGAACGTGGGGCCAAAGGTCAAGAGGTTGGTGAGACCCACAAAGTGCAAATTGTCGACGACGCCGTTCATCTACCTTAACCTTACCGGAATCCATCTTTATCTGCCGTTTATATACCTCATCAAAAATTTTCCAAATTTTTAACCCATTCATATATATATATGCATTCAACTCTTCTTATTATATATTATATCTTTATATATATATACTATAGATATACTAATTTACCCATTATTTATATTATTCGGAGCATATATCCTATTATTTATATTATAATTATTATATATAACTATATACAATATATATATATAATAATAATATAATATTAAAGAAAAGAACCCAGGCTGAAACCACATTCGTAAAAGCTGCCATATGCAAAGGTTAAGCCCCGTTTTGGTACCTCGTTAGACGAGGATACCTCATCAGCAAAAGTGCTAAAGAGTGGAGGCATTTTGGCATATGCCTACGAACCTGAGAAAAAAAAAATTAACGCCTCATAGACGTATTGTCTCTATTCTTATCAAAACTATTTACTCCAGTATCAGGAACATCAAGTACGAGCTTAGAAAAACACATAACCTCTGAAAATTATCCAAGGAAACAACGTCATGATTTCCCCATCCAGACCGTCTCAGCTACATAAAGTTGAGAACTAAAATCAGCCAAAGACTGCCTAATACCCCTGGTTTTATAATTCCCTTTTTAAACTGCCAGAACTACCAATTTCCCACTCATTAAAAAAAAAACTCGCGGATGATAATAATAGCTAATTCACCAATAAAAGGATTCCTGCTAAGAGTTCCCATACAAAAAATCTACAAAATAATAAGCAAACCTCTCCCTTTTATCCCAACAACTGACCCTATAATTAATTCACAACTCCGCGGGGAAAGGAAGCACACCCAGCTGATCGACTTCTCAGTGGCATACAGATGGGCTCGAAAAAAAAAAAAGAAAAGTAAATGACTCCACATCAGTCAGCCCTCAAGAAGAAGAAAACAGGTCAATCCCTAGGTAAAAAAAAACCCTATCGGCTCCTTCTTGGCGATTTGGGCGTGGTCCCCTACTTTGCCAAATGTACTTCTCTCGAATTTTTTAAAGGCTTAGCTTCCCCATTTACCCTTTTATCCATGCGTCTGTCAAGGAGGCTTACCCTCCTAGGCGTTTGTTAATGTCTCATGGGAGCAGTATACTTCTGGGCTTCTGGGGTTCCCTGTTGCCTCTGCACTCCTTCAAAAATATTTCCATTCTTTCAGGTCTCTGTTTTTCATGTACGTCTAATTAAATCTCTTTTAGGTCCTTTCTTGTGATTATCATAAGCCACTGAACTTCCGGACTTTTAATTTATTCGTCTTTGTGTTAACTTACTGTATGTATATATATATATATATATATATATATATATATATATATATATATATATATAATATAATAAATATATATATATATATGTATATATATATATAAATATATACTATATATAATATATATATATATATATATAATATATATATATATATATATATATATATATATATATATATATATATATATATATATATATATATATATATATACAGAGAGAGAGAGAGAGAGAGAGAGAGAGAGAGAGACATAAATATACAAGTGAAATTATCGGCAGTGTATTCAATTTATCATCTTTATATAATATACTCTCTCGTTTCTTTCCGTTAAGAGTATTCATAACATTTTTCTATTCTTATATCTTCATAAGGGTTTGTCAAAACAAATAAATGATTATTTGGATACATGATTGTCTTATAGTGATGATAATAGACAAGAATGAAAAGACTGTATTATGTAGATAATATTACTGCAAGTTATAAATACAAAACTTTTTAAGAAACAATTCGTTATATATATAAGTAAATTAATTTTGGGAACTGAAAAGAATATTTGCATTAAGAATGATACCAGCCCAGCATGAAAGACAATTAAGCTGTTTGAAGTCTTTATGCCCTAAGGTCAGCTTAACACCTGAGAGAAGAACTGGCAGCGCTGGAAAATATTTTTGCCAAGTTTAAGAAAAAACATGTTGTTTTTTCTGTTGTTAAAAGCCAGAAAATCACGAGGGCTTTCATAATCGGCAAAACTTACTTAGAAATCAAGTACATTTGCGTTGTATAACTTATGCTGCCTTCAAATCCCTTACAACATGAGTGGGAATATTTGATTTGGCATCGCCGTCACCGCCGATGCCCTAACCCTTTTCGCCATCAAGGAACCGATAGGGGGAGAGAGATAAAAAAAAAAACTGTTATCCCTTCCCCAGTGCACCAAGTCTCCCCTTCTACTCTCCCAACTCCTTAAAACCGCTATGCAAAAATAATAATAATAATAATAATAATAATAATAATAATAATAATAATAATAATAATAATTGGACTATCACTCATTGATGTCGCAATACCATGGGACACCAGAGTTGAAGAGAAAGAGAGGGAAAAAATGGATAAGTATCAAGATCTGAAAAATAGAAATAAGAAGGATATGGGATATGCCAGTGGAAATCGTACCCATAATCATAGGAGCACTAGGCACGATCCCAGATCCCTGAAAAGGAATCTAGAAAAAACTAGACGCTGAAGTAGCTCCGGGACTCATGCAGAAGAGTGTGATCCTAGAAACGGCACACATAGTAAGAAAAGTGATTGGACTCCTAAGGAAGGGGCAGGATGCAAACCCGGAACCCCACACTATAAATACCACCCAGTCGAATTGGAGGACTGTGATAGAGCAAATAATAATAATAATAATAATAATAATAATAATAATAATAATAATAATAATAATAATAATAATAGATAAATAAATAAATAAATAAAACACGCTAATGCATACACTTTTAGACAAATCAGCTTCTCGACCCCGATTACTAAGCCAAGAACTATAAATTTGCATAAGCCCCAAGTCACAGCCAGAACAGAAGCATCCTATTGACATAAAAACGTATGAAAAAAAAATATGAACAAATAAAATAGATAAGATACGTTGCGATCTCAAAACAGAAAAGCATGCAATATCAGAGAAAAAAAAACATTGCCTAGATCATAACAACATGATAATGAATGTCCCGTCGTAACATAAAAAAATCAATTTAAAGGAATTAATTAAATAGAGTAGGTGACTAAACAATTACAGTCTTTCGTCCCCTAACCTTTACACAGTGCGGAATCTTCACACCGAAGAGAGTGAGAGAGAAAAAAACACTTGCCTGAAAAAAAAGAAAAAAAGAAGAAAAACATCAGTACGCATTTATACACACACTAACGGTCAAATACCCTTACTAAACATTCCGCGCTTACTGAACTTTTTCCCAAAATAATCCCCCCCCAAAAAAAAAAAAAAAAAAAAAAACCCCCCCAAAAAAAAAAAAAAAAAAAAAAAATCCCGCATAACCACGCACTGTAAAGAAACAAAAGTGACAATTTCATCCACACACATTACAACCCAAACGAGGAGAGCGATCGCCTCACACCCAAGACGGATTTGCTGACCCAATCAAAGACTGCGTCTCACTCAGGATTACCAACTCCCACACCTAAATACACAAATAATCAATTAACTATCTTTCGGTACTGGAACGAACCCTGAAACCAACAATCACACTGTTATCTGCTCCCCCACCGCTGGTGCCCCTCACATGTTAACCTATCATTAGCAGCGTGGGCCATCCTGAAAGAATATTCTTAATGCACACAATGAGACATCTCCAGATTAGCGAAAGCAACATAATCAAACTCCGAGCTACAAAACATATAATTTCTTCTAGGAAAAACAGGTAGAGATCTGCTATTAAGGTAATTTCGATGAACTAGATCTTTGATAAATACAGACTCCTTGTAGAGAGAACAGATTGTTCTCCAGCGACACATGGGAAAAGGAGCAAAAGCCAAAATCCGTACAATTAAGAACAAAACGCCTACAGAAAATGAAACATCTCCATTCGAACGTTGACATGTTCATTAAAAATAAATAAATAAATAAATAAATAAATAAACATTTCCTTGAGGCTGAATCATAAAGTAGAGAGTTCCTGTCAAAAGGAAGACTTGGCCCCTTAAGATTGTAACACATGTGAAATATATAAAAAAAAAACGGAATAATAAAATAAAATACTCAAAATAAAGAAAAAGCTCACTGCATCGGTATATCTGATAGAGAATGTAAAAAAAAAACAAAGAAAGAAGGAAAAAAAGAAAAAGATTAATAAAATGTTTCACTTACTCTATGGCCCTCCTCACAGTCCCTTGCAGTTTCACCCACAACTCCAAAAACAGGAAATTCTAAAGTGATAATGAAATATAATTCTATGGACCCCTCAAGCAAGGTATAATGCCATGGATAAACATACGAGCTCTCTGATAAGACTTAAACGGGATGATTCCATTACGTCACCAATCACCTGTCATTCCACTTCTGGTCATGCTAAGCAAAGCAACATATGGCCTATATGTCCTGGTCAGGTTGCACTCCATACTTTCGGTCATGTTCAGAAGCCATCTTTCGAGCATGGTGGATCGACGACCAAGTGCTGATTATTTCCGTTCGAAGAATGCAATGTCAGCCTATAAAACTGTTCGAAACATCCACTTTTCGATCTCCCGAACTGAGATTCTGCTATAGTCTTCACAGAGGAGCAATTTGTCAGCTAAATAAGTACATACACCTGTATAAATGCTGAAATATAAATATTTGCACACACAAAGTGTTAGTTATTGGTAATCCGATTATCCGACCAGTAACTTGAAGACGGAAAATTATTAAAAAGAATGACGTTTTGACTTTTCAATATCATCGGCAAAATCGTTAGGTAAATAATGACGAAAACAAAAGACTATAATTTACCGATTCAAAACGAGAATATCTTTGCCAAAGATAATTTTCTGTCATCAAGCAAACCAGGTGTGAGGCCATATTAAATAACAAGAAAACTCCCAAGAGACAGAATAATATCCTTTTCATACATTTATTTTCATATCTATATGCTGTTGAATGCAAATTAAATATAATCTTGTTGCAAGAAAACGCTTCTAAAGACAATGTTTTTATATAGTGTATGAGTTATGCTGTGAAGATCCGTTATTGAAAAAGTTTAATACTTTTTTGTAAATGCGATAAAGTTAACAGTTCTCGGGATTATTTGGAATATATATATATATATATATATATATATATATATATATATATATATATATATATAATATATATATATATATATATATACTTATTAATCTCTCCCAGCAGGAGTTTTAGTAAATATTTATTACAACCGCTCGATCAATTTTAAGTTGGGTTTCACGGCCCTTCTCTCCTCTCTCTCTCTCTCTCTCTCTCTCTCTCTCTCTCTCTCTCTCTCTTTGCATGGCGCTCACCTTTTTATAGAAAATGTAGTAAAAGGATTATTTGATCATACAAAATACCATCGTCCATCTGTCCTTAGGAAAGAAAGAGACAGTCATGCCTAGTAATGAGTTCATATTTCAGAAAAAGAGGAAAGTTTGCTCTTTTCAGAAGAGGGTAAGAATCTCTTCTTTTGTACCAGTTTTTCTTTGCTCGAATCAGCTGGACCACGATCGCAGATAACATAAACAAAAATGGATACGTCTCCTTTCGCAAGGTCCGTCAGACGAAATTTCTTCTTCCTTATTTTGATATTTTATTCTGCCCCATATTCTTACGGGGCAAGATGGCCCCGTAACTTTCCACTCACATTCTCTTTGGAAAGGAGAAACTCACGAGTGTCACTTTCATCAAAAGCGCAGAACGAAAGCGCCACCTCTCCCGAATTTCTAGAAATAAACATAAGGTCTGTTCCTTCGCTAAAACAGAAAAATTTCTCAACTGTATATGTACGAAACTGATACTTAATTTTAGTAAGAAAATTTAATTCATGTAATTATGAAATGCATTCAGTTGTGAGTAATTATACAAAAGAGGTTACGCACTGATTTATTTATTTTTTCTTTTATTCTTGCAATTATACATATCTATTCTGAGTTATTTCTGTGTGTTTATCTTTTGTTGTGTGACTGACAATTTTGTATTTTTATTGTAAATGAAAGTATAAGTTTATATGTCCACCTTAAAGAATTCTTCAAAAGATCAGATAACAGAGAGGAGTGAAATCTTTTGCTTAGATATACAATATACCATCTTCCTCTGGAAGATAATGATAACAACTGAATGGGGACTTAGTTTGCTGACTATCGGAAGCGAGGATTCCTTGAAGGACCGACACTTTTTTCGTTCTTCTTAGGAAGCCTCTGCCAAGATTACCCGAAGAAATGTGAAATGTTTTCCAGAAGGGATGGCTACAAAGCTCTGTAGAGATCAATACCAATACGATCAGACATTTTGTTTCACCCATTGAACTAAAAAAAAAAAAAAAAAAAAAACCCCCTGAAATACCCTCCATATAATGTCTTTGATAAAAAGCGAAAACTAACATTACAATGTATTTTATCGCCATACGAAATATACTTCGCGCTGCTGTTCGAGTAAGGAAATATAAGAGACGAATGTAGGAAATAGTTTATGTAGTTTACCTATGAACTGTAGATTAACATCTTAAATGGAATTCACAGCTTCCAATTCATAAGGAATTCAACAAGATAAAATGATCATTTTGTAAGGACTAGCATTCATTTTGAATAAAAGCTCTAGAAAGAACCGGATCTGTGGCTTCACACAAAGGAATTAAGTAAATTGCAAGGACAAGTTCCTTCTACAATAGAAAAATTTTATTACAAGGCAGAAGGGAAAACCTGAATTTGATTATTTTTAGTTCTAACATAATCAGCTATAGCACAGTCGATACAAACAGTTTTAAAGAACTGTTAAAAACTTTAAATATAAGAAAACTATTCTGAAAATTTCCATGCATCTGAAATTAGTGGTAAACCATGTTAAAAGAACTCTGTTTTACAAATGAATATGTTAGCTACCAGTATAAAACCCCCCTTTAACTTTTTCAATGATGACATCCACATCCCCACAGAGACTTTTTATTGGCAGTAAAGAATCATTCATGATAAACTTTTTCTAATATCTCCATAGTGTACTATATGTATCAATTCATCCATTTTTACTCCTTTAAATCTGTAATCTGATCCCATAACATTTTCCCAGTCAAGTCCTTCTTATACTTCTTTTAATTGCATTAGATAATATTATACCGACACCTTTTAATTCTATTGCTTTGTTCGCTTACCCTTTAAAAAGAAGACGTTGGTATCCCATCATCTGAGATACGTTTCTTCTAATTGCAGCAAGACAGATCCTAACAATTCCTCTGTGCTTTCCTCACCATACCATAACTTCGCTGGGAAAAAAAACATTCAAGCTAAGGAACCTAGCCTCACTCTCGGAACAGATTTCAATTGACTGGTGCTGTACTCGAACTTATATGTATCGTGTACAAGTGCTAATGAGTACATGTCTTCTGAAATTCTTAAGCATGAATTTTTTTATATTACTG
>NC_087220.1:5927519-5941562 GCF_015104395.2 Macrobrachium nipponense
ATATATATATATATATATATATATATATATATATATATATATATATATATATATATATATATATATATATATATATATATATATATATATATATATATATATATATAATTAAAGGAGCCCATAAAAACACCAAAATATATAGAGATTAGTACTATATTTCAGAGACTGCTGTCTCCCTCTTCAGGTAGATGAATGAGAAAAGTTTACAGAAAAGGTGGTATTCATACCAAGAGGTCCATCCACAGGCAAGCCAATTTAGGTCACCCCCCGCTGATAATCTTCCTTTAATCTTCTTCAGTGGTTGGTTGAATGAAAACCTTGTGATCGTATCTGAAATCCATGCTCCTTTTGAGATGTTCATTACCTGCCTCTCTTTTATTAAGGCCGATTCCATCATTTGACCCTTGTACCGGCAGTTGCTGCTATAAATTACACGTGAACAAAATTCAGTTTATTCTATGGTTATGTTCATTTATATGGCTGAAAATAGCCGAGTTCTGTTGTCCATACCTAACTGACCGTTTGTGTTGTATTAATCTCTGGGGAAGTGATTTACCTGTAAATCCGATATAAGATTGGTCACAGTCCTGGCATGGGATCTCGTAAACCCCAGTGTCCTTGGGAGATTTGGCTAAGGTGTTTGGGTAAGTAAATGCAAAAGGGTTAGATTTTCCGAGGATGTGGGTTACTCTCTTAATCGTGTCCAGGTGAGGAATTTTTAATTTTATTGTTGGGTGTATCTCTGATCTTGTCTTTAGGGGGTTGGTAGAAAATTATGTTTGCTTTGTGAATTGCTTTCTCAATTATATGGTCAGGATACTTTTAAGACGAAAGTTGCTTGCGAATTAGTTCAAATTCTTTTTCCAGGAATTCTGGGGAACAAATTCGTAAGGCTCTTAAGAACAGGTTGCTAGCTACACCTATCATGATCGTAATAATTTGATAGCTAAAGTAGTGAATGTATGAAAGTGAGAACGTTGGTTTTCTGTATATGGTAAATTTTTATTCTGTCGTGTCTCTGATTATTAAAACATCAAGAAAAGGAATTTTGTTGTCTGTCTCCCATTCAACTTTAAATTTGATGCTGGGCACTAATGCGTTTAATTTTGAGAGGAATTCATAAAAATTGCCCCACCGATTATCCCAAAATGTTAGGATGTCATCCACATATCTCATCCACAGCATGTTTTTGAGTTTTATTGCATTTATTACTGTAGTTTCAAAGTATTCCATGTACAGATTGGCTAAAACAAGACTTAAAGGACTACCCATACTACACCCGAATTTTTGCTTGTAGAATGATTCCCAAAATGAAAATACGTTATTAGATGCACATAATTCAACTAACTTTACTATTTTGTCAAGCGCTAATGGGAAATTATCTGAATAGGGGGATAATTTTTCCCTTAAAAACTGTACTGGTACTTTTGTGAATAGGGAGTCTACGTCAAGGCTTAAAAGTTTTATGTTGTGAAGTGGTATATGTGCCTCTCTAAATTTGTGACAAAAATCTTCCGAATGTTTAATGTGACTGGGAGAAAAAGTGCCTAAAAAAGGGGAAAGGAGGCCAGCTAACCATTTAGAAATTTTGTAATTGAAAGCTCCGGCACATGAAACAATGGGTCTGAATGGAAGATTGTCTTTGTGAGTTTTGGGAAGGCCATAAAAGTAGGGTAATTTAGGATTAATTACTTTGAATTTCTCTAATAGTTCAATACTCTTTTTGTCTTGGCCAATTAATCTTACTTTCCGAAAAAATTCATGCCAGGACTGTGACCAATCTTATATCGGATTTACATGTAAATCACTTCCCCAGAGATTAATACAACACAAACGGTCAGTTAGGTATGGACAACAGAACTCGGCTATATTCAACCATATAAATGAACATAACCATAGAATAAACTGGAATTTGTCACGTGTAATTTATAGCAACAACTACCGGTACAAGGGTCAAATGATGGAATCGGCCTTAATAAAAAGAGAGGCAGGTAATGAACATTTCAAAAGGAGCATGGATTTCAGATACAATCAACAAGGTTTTCATTCAACCAACACTTAAGAAGATTAAAGGAAGATCATCAGCGGGGGTGACCTAAATTGGAATGCCTTAGGATGGACCTCTTGGTATAAATACCACCTTTTCTGTAAACTTTTCTCATTCTTCTACCTGAAGAGGGAGACAGCAGTCTCTGAAATATAGTACTTTTCTCTATATATTTTGGGGTTTTTATGGGCTCCTTTTATTAGATGGAATTTTGTTGTTACAGAACATTTTTACCAGTCATATATATATATATATATATATATATAGATATATATATATATATATATAATATATATATATATATATATATATATATACATTGAGCTACAAATGTCCTTTAATACCTAATTCGCTCTACCTCGGATGTAATATTTTTTCATATATGTTAACGAAAGGGGAATTTTTTTTTTTTTTCGATAAGAAGTTTGTCGGCTCACAGGCGCGAACCATCGAACCAACAAATTCAGGACGCACAGCGAAACATCTACAGTCCTAGACCATCGGCTAAATGGCGATAACGTTACAAAAGATTAGATTTTTCCTAACGTACATTTTTTTATTTTCAGTGTAAGAAAAGAAGCAAAAGAGCATCACTTTCGGAAAAGGCGCGAGGAACTTCCATTAAAGGAAAAGATTTCAATTCGAGACCCATGAAAATTGTCTTCGGCAGTGATCCGTAAAATGACAGGATTCTCTCTCTCTCTCTCTCTCTCTCTCTCTCTCTCTCTCTCTCTCTCCATGAATTAGAATTCTACATGGATGATATACCTTTCCATGCAATGTTTCCTTTCCGCAACGCAGCATAGCAATGCTCGTTTCATGATTATTATGATCATCATTTCCTGTGCAGATTTTACTAGTGGTCTGTCTCTTGATACAGACCCAGTGAGAAAATATGATATTATTTTGTATCACGGATGGGATAATTTGTTTTTTTTTTTTTTTTAATGCAATACCGCATTTTAAGATGTCCTGGCTAGAACACGACAAGATTAAACCTATAACAGATGAAGACGAAAAAGGAAGCTAAGTAGAGGTCATTCCCTTTACTGTTTATTACACCTCATCATAGTTAAATGGTAAAACAATTTAGTTTGAAGAGAAGAAAACCTTATTGTAACTCACGATCAAATACTGAAAAGCAGCATACTAAACATGAATTATTTGAAAATTTATTATACATTTTCCTAAATTGCTTAATCCTCTTTGAAAGAAAGGAATTATCTTGACAGTAGCCTCCTGCCTGTTTTCCAGATTGCATAATATCTTCCTCTTCGAAACCTTCAATTTCACATAAGGGTGATAAGGATTCATAGTATTGTTTAACTAAATATAAACTAATTTGAATTAAATATCATGATAACTGAAATCTGGAACATACCTTAATGAGTTTATTCTTAATATTTATTTGATAGGATTTAACTGGTTTGTGCAGACTATACCTTTGAAGCCCGTCCTATCTAGCGCTCAGAAAGGCTTTCTCAGTGGTAGATAATTTCTGTTCCTTGGACATTTTATTGTCTCTTGAACAACGCTCCTGAAGAATGAGCTCGTTCGATTCTTCCAGCGTAACATCTGAATCAAGCTTCTTTTTTAAAGGTCTCTGGATAAGTTCTTTATCTGGTCAAATAAATAAATCAGTCTTGGACAGTTAAACCTACAGTACAAAAACAAAAACGGATATTTTTTAAAAACCATATAGCGCTTAGGTTGTTAGCACTAATTAAAATAAAATAAAAATAAAAGGAATTGTACATGAATACGATTTCATAAAAGCAAATTCCAGTAACACTGCACAATTACACTTCCTTTATCAGCAACAATTTCTTTTGAAAAAAGATCAAAAGTTTGGTGGACATTGGTAGTTAGGGCTAAGAAGGATCACAATACGGATTACTAAATCAAGTCTAGTAGATTTTCATAGCGATGTGCAAGTAAAAGTTTATAATAAGTCTGTAAAAAAAATCTGCCATCATTATTTTCTCAACCCATCCTTCTTTGCGCTTCCACTGTATAGCAATGTATTATTAGAGATTTCTTGCATTTTCACCAAATGATTATTGCAAATTGAATATTTTCTGCGCCATAATCAATTTTCAGATTATCTTCTCGAATTTGATTTGCTTTCCTTGCAAATACAGCAAGCAGAACTATTTCAATTCAGCTGTCCTGTCCATGTGTTTCATTACAGCGTCTTACATATTTTGAAGTTCGTGTAATATTAAACGTGACTATATTTTCTTGCTAAAGAGAATTCCAAAAGATTAAGGAGCTAATTATCCCTACTTGGAGATAAGTCTTCATGGTGAGATTGTGAAAAATGATACGAACGACAGATTTAGGAAAATGGTGCTACTGTTTGTTCAGTATTAGAGAAAAAAGGTGGAGTTTAGTTGCGACCGCGCTCGCGCGCGCATGTGTTTGTGTAAGAGAGAGAAAGAGAGAGAGGGAGATTATCAGGTATCAGATAAACACGCAAGACATTTTAATATCAATTATCATTATTCTATATCAACAGTAGTTCCTCGTTCGACGAATGGTTTACGTGCTCGCCTACCGATTCGGTAGTTCCTAGTTCGATTCTCTGCTCTGCCAAATTGGCTTCAGAGGAATTTGGCTTCTGGTGATTAGAAATTAATTTCTCGAAATAATGTAGTTCGGATCCCAAAGTAAGCTGTAGGTCCCGTTGTTCAGTAAGCAGCTGCGTCCTAGCCACGTTAAAATATATCTAATCTTTCGGGCCAGTCCTAGGTGAGCTGTTAATGTGCGCAGTGGTCTGGTTAAACTAAGATATACTTAACTACTATATTAACAGTTTATCTACGCTGATGCAGAATGAATCGTTATAATTTCATCAATACATCGTTATCTCTACTTTTCAATTACTGACACTTTACTAATTTACTCTTTAGTGCCGACTATATTTCAAGAGGTAATTTTATTAAAGCGAAAGTGAAGGCTTCATGAAAAAAATAGATATGATGCGTCAGGAGCTTCAGGAATTTTCTCATGCACTTTTTTACAGAATGGGGAAGACAAAAAACTGAGAAAGTGAAAGGAAAAATAAATTGAATTTTGAATATCAAAGCTTCGAAAATAATCTCTCTAGCAAGAGATTTACTGAGTGCAAAATACATTAATTTCTATTTACTCTCCTTCTGAATTATTCATGCAAAGAAGTTCTTATAAGTGCGCTTTAGCAAGTGTGAAAGATAAAAAAAATGTATATATTTTATACTGACATTTACATGTTTCGTGTGCATACGGGTTTCCTTTTTATTCTCTTTCTCTTTATTATTAGTCAGTCTGTTCTTCGGTAACTTTGGTTGTATTTGTTGAAGTTATTTGTTATATGGGCTAACCTTCATTTATTGCTTGTGGTTGAGTTTTTCTTTTCTTAGGAACATTGTAGATTAATTTCCTTTCATTATCCAGTCTCTCAGGAGTTTAAAAGCTTGAGTACGTCGTAGGACTCTGGCAAGTTAAACACCACTTAAGTCTATATTAAACAGAAATGTTTTCAATTATTACACTGCACAAAAAAAATCACAGGGAATAGAGAGTATACCAACACAGCCTCCCCGTATAAGGCTTTGTTCTTAACTGAACTTCTCTGAGACATCAAGTAAAGTCTCAACCTAACTTCTACAATTAAGCTCCTCCTTAACTTTTACTAAGACACATCCTACTACTGCTTGAGTGGCTTTTCCTACTTCCGGTGCCACTCTTCGATTAGTCTTATTGGTTATCCTAATCTACGGTAACCACCCACTGAAGGTGTCAAAGTTCAGATTTTCCACTGGGGCTTGCAGCTTTTTGTTTTGGAAAGCTGCTGCCTATGTTTAGTCTCGTTTTTTCCAAACTGTTTTCCTACCACACTTCTACCTCCTTCTGGCTTTCATCTACCATAACTCTACCCTCACTCCACATGTTTCTACCAGTGGATTTTCCTATCTAATTGTCCCTACATTTTTTTTCTTACACAGACTTCTGTTGTATTCCTAACTGTAACAATGTCAATAGAAAATATGGAAACACAATTGAAAGCTTTATTTTTAACTCAGTTGCATTTTAGATATATATCGAAAAATACTGTTGTAATTTCAGGAGGAATTTTTTGAAAATCAGAGTTGGGTAATTTTGCAAGAAACTCTCGGTAGTTACCCAATTCGTTGTCTTATAAGCCCGTTTCATAGACGTGGCCAACGAGTTTGAAGACGTCAATATCGTGCCATGGTAAACTACTAGTCAACAGTGCGTTCGTTTTCGTAATTAATTTTATAAGCACTAGTCAACGTTAAAGTATAAAGATAGCACTAATAAAATCCTGTTAATTATAGCAGAACACCAGTTTAAACGAATAAATACTTTTATAGAAAACTGCTTTGTTTTCTGTGACGTTCTTTGGATGAGAATAGTGAGAATAGTGAGAACATTAGATATAGAAAATTAATATAACTTATGTGCTCATCAATATACACATCGGAATGTAATATCTTGAATGTTATTTAAAAATGAGTGTTGTAATCTGGGTGCCATAGTGTAGAAACTAAGTTACGATTTGGTTATTTACGTTCCAATTCACTTGAAGTGCCCTACTTATTACTAGTTAGTCGTAAACGATAGATCAAAATAATGATTTGATATCTAATACAACAACAGATTATGAAAATAAACTAACACTCAGGAAACATATCCAGCGGCACTATTTCAAATGCGTTCTGAAAGCCACTACCAATTGATGGTCCATTGTAAGAGAAAGGGGCCTTTTTTTCCAAGCATTATGAGAAAAGCTGATAATTCACGTTTTTAAAAGTAAAGTTTTTAAAGCCATAAAAAGTAGTTACATTCAACTCATCAGTTTTCTGGTAGGGTTATTTAAACTTATCTTTTAGATATCATTATTTCAATTTGGTATTTGTGGATCACCGAGATTATCTACCTAAGGTAGAATGTTGTTTTCAGTTATAGATAGAGACAGCCTGAAGGTTACTGGGTCGTTTCTTAAGTTTCAGATTAAAAAGAAAAAAAATGACAGATTAGTAATGTTGATAAGAAATGGCTCTTTCGCAAGACGATAATCATTTGTATCATACTCACAAGCAGAACACCATAAATGACCAAAAAGAAAAGGTCATTTACTGAAACATTATCTGAAAGGCAAAGATACTAAAGAGTACTCAAAGATACTCAAGTTAGTCACATGAGCCGTATTACGGCACCAGTAGAGACACCTGGCGTCTGTAATAAAATTTAAAAGCTAACGTCATAAATCCCAACCAATGGGAAGACGATTTTCCACATGATTGACGAATAGGATCATTTGTTTACATACTGTGCTTGGAAGATATATTTTGGTAGCGGCTTATGTAGTCAAACTTTTTTGTTTTTTTTATTATTATTTCTTTGTTGTTGACCACATTTTGAATTTACGAAAACTTACCTGTTAAAATTAATATTATAGTTGCAATTTATAAGAAATACAACTGTATTGTGTTTGTAGTGTTGCCGAGCATTCATGAAGTAAAGATAAAATCTTGGATGCATTACATTATGAGAAAAATCCTGGACGCAAGGTATCAAGATCAAGCCCAGAATGCATGGTGTTAAACTGAAAATTCTGAATCCATTACATATGTGAAGTAAGTCCTGCCGTTTCATGAGAAGTCACTGCCCCGTCCTAGATGACGGCATTTGATTGCATTCGCGGTACGCATTCTCTAATGAGAAAAATTTGAGTTGAGTATCTTTGCGTACTCAATAGCGTCTTTGGTTAAAGGCATCGGTCAGTGTTCAGAACATCAATATAGAGAAAAGTAATTAGCTATGAAAAATATACCAAGCCTTCTTTTACAGAGTAATGCAGCAAACCATTAAATCTACCAAGCCTGCTTTAGCAGTATGTAGCGAAATGGCTCAATTTCATAGTTCGAAAACGCTTACCATTAGACGATAATTTTTTTGTGATAAGTCAGAAAAAAAACCACCTTCTTATCATTAACCGCTCGTTAATGCTGAAGTTATAGGTTGGGTTTTCCCATCTTTGATAGGCACTGAATTGAAGACACCCAATCTCTGAGGTTCATTTTTTTCCAGTTTTCCCTTTTTCTTGCGCAAATTTCGTAATCACGGACGGTCCTGGAGAGGAGCTGATTTCTGAGGGAATGGCTGGTTAATATTTGTATGAAATCATAGTATTTTTCCTTCTATTCACCACCATAGATAAATTAATATACTTCATGAGACTTAACTGAAATAAAATTCAATAAAAAAATACAAAGTCCGGTAAGAAGCATGTAGAGCCAAAAGGTTAAGAACATTTCAGACGCAACCTCAAATTCAGTGTAAAGTAAATCCAAGGTCAATACATTGGCCTTGAGTAAATCCCCAGGTAAATAGTTTCCCGAATCTTCAATCAGTATCGAGTGTCTTACTTCGGTGGTAAATCCGCCGAGGTGATCAGAAAGTCAATGCACAGGACACTGCAAAAAGAGAATGTTTTGTGCTCCAGAATTTGCTGAGCTTTCGGTTCTGCATCGCTTTGGAAAGCCTATAATTTCTCAGTGAGACCTAATATGATTTTCTTTTATAGGAAAGATTCATAAGAAAAAAAAAAGCATGAACTTTAAATTGAAGGTGAGGAAAAAGTATACAAAAAGTTATACTTAAGATAGCTTGAAGTAGAAATTGTATTAAGATTAAGGAGGAGAATGAAGGTAAAATGGCCCAGAATTAGAATGAAAATCAATTAGAAAAGGCAAGAAATAAACCTTTATGGAGATTATTTGGTAAAAGATGGCCCATGATAAAGGAATTCCTAAGCAAAAAACAAACAGGAAATATACGAATTAGGATGGAAGAAGGAAATATCAGAAAAAACTAGCTAGACATAATTCTTCTCGTTTTTCTTGTTATTGTAGGCAGTAGTAGTATCCATTATTTCATCTGAAAGATATATAAAAGTTCATTTAAATCTATGTTAGTACTTACGAGAAGTGTAAAGAAAGAGAACATAGAAAAAAATGTATGAGCATCAATTAATATAAAATGAAAAAATTATGACTAATTATGTAATATGAAATACGGTTTACCTAGTTATTGCTGAAAAGGTAAACTAGGAAATGACGCTGTTTGCGCCAACCGAGCTTGTTAGTTTCTGTGCTGAGGTAGTGAGATATTCGGAGACCTAGAGGTCCTTAACAATTCGTAAATTTAAGAACGAGATATGTGCCTCAGCTAAAGCAAGCCTTCAGTTTTTGAAATTTTCGCTAAGGCCTTTTTTTTATTATTTTATTTATTTATTTTTTTTTTTTAGGAACAACACACATACACAAGACTGATTCCATCCTCTCTCTGAGTATTGAAACGTCACATCTCTTCAGAGCGTCTAAGGAGTTTCAGAATGTTATTTCAGTAATGTTTCAGAGGCAACTTTATCATCATGAACAGTGGTATTAATTTAATGAGATGTTTTATCTTGGTGATATTTCTAATGAATGAAGTCACAGTAAAGTTTCGGTAAAGAGGCTCCTCCTCCAGGCTGTGTGATGATTTCTTTTTTAAGAATTATTCATGGCATTCCTATTCCACCCAGTTTATCCTGCTATCGTTGAATAAGCCGTTCCTCTGACCATTCCATCTGTAGTCATAACTCATTTAGTGCAATGTGAAAGAGCCCTGAGGACTTAAGTATAATCGTCTTCCATTGTATAACAACCCTGGATAAATTGGCAGAGTGAAGATTGATTCGATATTTATTTGGCTGAATAGGGTCTGCCCCCAGACATTGTTAAGTAACAAATGAACATTACCAGTAGGGCGCTCTAAAGGCGATAACTCACGAAGCTTCAAGTGAAATCATCAAAGGGTCTTCCAACATCAAACTGCTAATGCCAAACGATACAATGCAGAATGATTCTTTATAGCAGAGGTGAGAAGACATAGTTTAAACTAAACCTAGAATTCCAGAAAAATATCGGATTTGGTGCTGAAATCGCAAATTTTGAGATATTTATAATGCAATAATGAAAACATCATTCAAATGTGAATTTATGATATTTTAAGAATAAATCCTGTATGGTATAAAATTGAGGGTTATAGGTGGTTATTTTTTGGAGACATTCAGCATTTGAATAGCTTTAGAAGCCAGGCCGTAGCGTTTTCCAGGCAAGACTTCGCCTCCATGTCATAATAATTCTTATATGGGATGAAATGTAAAGAGGTAAGGTTTTATCTTCCGAAATCATTTTGCTTTTACCTTCATACTTTTTGAGATGTTAACAGAAATGAGCCCGTTTCCAATAAGACTTCGGTTCGCTCGAAACAAGAGCGACAGAGAGAGTGAAGTAAGGAGGAAATTAGGAAAAATAGACAACTTAATTTACACGTGAATAGAGTCTACACTTCTCAGGGAGTTAGTTACACTACGTTTTTACTGTTTAAAACAATACACCCTGGATATATCTGTGATGTCTAATGTAGTCTTCCGTTACACTGGGACAGATGGAAAGAGGCTAGAAAGTTTACGAAACAAGTAAAATTTAATCTTTGGTCCAGTTATATTTTATCATCCTCAGTTTTCAAGTTTTTGTTATATTTATAATTATCTTGACGAGCAATTCTTTTTAAATTTGAAGTGTTATTAGTTTAAGAAATGAGTATTTCAGTTAAAGATAAATACAAGCACACATACACACATGCCCACCCGCACACACACAAACATACACACATGTATATGTATATATATATATATATATATATATATATATATATATATATATATATATATATATATATGAAAATTATCCTATAGAAATGATAGAAATTATTGAGCATTTAAATATTTTGCCAATGCCACGTCACTTAAGTTGGTTTTTAAAAAATTTAACATCGTAACGATTCATTCCCATACTTAACGGAATTTCATTCTCATTTCCTTGAGAACTGAATCGAAAAAAAAGTTTAGGTATTTTAGGCTTAGCCTAAAGTTATTATTAGAATAAATTTTAATTCACATTATAGCGCTAATTGTCATGCATGGCTCTTTTCCGATTACTCTCGAGTATGAGACAAGTTATTTGATGCAGAAAGATTATGACTTACGTGACTATCTCTCTTTCTATCTATATATATATATATTATTATATATATTATATATATATAAATATATAAATATTAACAAAATCCATTGATGAAATAAGATTATCTTAACAGATTTGTGTCAATGAAATCAGCACTTAAAGTTTTTAATCACATTGTATTTGTGTATATCAGGTAGCTCGCTGATGAAAGAGGTATTACGAAATGAACCTTTAAAAAATGGCTACTCCTCAATAAAAGTACAGTGTGTGTGTCATGATGGGAACAAAATCCGATACCCAGACTCAGCGAAACTACAGAACTAAATATGGAAGAGATCCGCCATCAGGTCGTTCAGTTTGTGCATGGAACAAGAATTTTATGGAGACGGGGAAAGTGGTGGATAGAGGGAGGAGTGGACGACTAAGAACATCTGGGGAAAACATCGATCGTGTAAAACAAGCCTTTGATCGTTCTCCTACAAAGTCCATTCATACTGCTGTCATATATTTGTGTTTTTACACTTTTAATGATAGTTGTATTGGTTTTTTCCTTCATAGCTTGAATTGAAGTCTTGCATTTTGAAACGTCGTTAATAGATGCATTTTAAAGACTACCTGAGAAGAACTTCTTCCTTCCACCCTCTTCTATACGTTTCAAGTTACATAACTACCATATCTTAGAATAGTGTATACACCACACACACACACCCAACACACCACACACACACACCACACACCCACCACACACATATATATATATATATATATATATATATATATATATATGTATATATATAGTATATATAGTATATATATATATATAATATATATATATATATATATATATATATATATACATATATATACATATATATATATATATATATATATATATATATATATATATATATATATATGTATATATATATATATATATGTATATATATGTATATATATATATATATATATATATATATATATATATATATATATATATATATATATATATATACATATATCTACATATATATATATATATATATATATATATATATATATATATATATATATATATATATATATGTATATATATATATATATATATAATATATATATATATATATATATATACTATATATATATATATATATAACATCGCACGAACAAAATAAAACGTAAGTACAACCTCGAAACAATGTAAAAATATTCATAGCATAATACCAGTATTAAACATGAGTAAGACAGCCAATAAGAAAAGCGGGAGAGGAGAACATAACGGCTAAAAATAGAGGGTAGAAGGGGAACAAAGGAAGGAGCAAAAACCGTTGTTGTACAGCCAAGTAAAATCGTAGAAATGTTAATGAATAAAAGGTTCTCAGAAAGAAAGATATAGAAGGAGAGATTGAGATTCTGATTGCAATGAATGCTGTCCAATGCGAGTGAAATGAAAGTATTAGATGATTTTTTTTTAAATGTGGCGGTTTCCGTTTTTAGGATTTCTTGTCAGAATGTTTAATAATATTATTGAAGATGTGAACTATATTATTATTTTATTTATTATTATTTTTTTTTTTGGGTTTTTTTGGTCTATCACAGTCCTCCAATTTGAGTGGGTGGTACTTATAATGTGGGGATCCGGGCTGCATTCTGCCTCCTTTGGAGACCATAACTATGTGCGCCGTTTCTAGGAGCGTGTACACTCTTCTGCCTGAGTCCTGGAGCTACTTCAGCCTCTAGTTTTTTCAAATTCCTTTTCAGGAATGGTGGGATCGTGCCTATTATTATTATTATTATTATTATTATTATTATTATTATTATTATTATTATTCATCTCAATTTTCTCTGATTCATATGAATATTTGCTGATGGGTCCTTCATAGGTTATTGTTTAATTCTTCCAAGCTATATTTAACTTTTGCTTATATTTTTCTGTGCATTTTTATGCTACATTTCGATCTGGGACACCAGAGTAATTAAATTTTTCTTTTCTTTAGAATGTTGGTCAAGACGTATAATATTGACGTTCTAAGGGTGAACGACAGCATTTGGAGGTTTGTAAAAGTTATTCCATCTATTTGCTAAAACGCTTCGTTTTATTGCATAATTATAAGTATTTCGATAAACTAGGACTATGCATCATAGTTAGTTGTATAAAAAGATTCATACATCTGTGTTTACATTAAAGTACAACTGCATTCAGTAATGCTGAAGTTGAAAGGTAGTTGCTATCAAATATGAGTAAAAACTTACCATTTTTTTATTAAGCTTTTTCTCTCAGTGTTAGAAATGCAGATTTAGTCATAAGTTTCCCGAGCCCGCATATTAGTTTTTTGTTTTTTTTTTTGAAGATGTGGAAAGTTGAAATGTGATGAGATGAAGACCGGAATGAAAACGGAGAGAATAATCAGGGCAACGAATAAACATGTTTTGCAAGATTGGCATTTCCTGTAATTCCTTGGCAACAGAAGTTCTTCACTTCGCATAAGACCTTTATCTTTCCTGCTCAGACTTTTATGTTATCTTCTTTTGTGCTTTTGCGCTTGATCTATCTCATTTCAATTCACAAAGCTGTATTTTATGTTTGGTCCCCTTTTACCGAATTTCCTTTTCACCCGAAGCGCAATTTCCATCCTATATTTGCTTTTCCAAAATCCTCGAGCAATGTTTCTCTCTTTTCTCCTGATGTAGCAGCGATGTTTTTTTCAGTTCCCTTTTCACCTTCATTATACTATTTTTCTTAGTCCAGTTTGACTCCAACAACCATTCACCAGAAGTTCGCATTTCTGTCCTGATGGAAGCTCTTCTGCGTTTTCCCTTTCAGTTTCCCTTTCAGTTCTAGCGATCTTTTTGCCTATTGGCTTTTAAAACCTTATCCTTCCCTTCTTAAGTAGGTGTTAAAAACTAGTCATTTTGATG
>NC_087220.1:5942062-5944562 GCF_015104395.2 Macrobrachium nipponense
AGTCATTTTGATGCTGGTCTTAAAGGAGACTCTCTCTCTCTCTCTCTCTCTCTCTCTCTCTCTCTCCTGTATGTGTGTGAGTGTTTATCTACTATTATTGCTATATATTCATGTTCACATTTTCAGTTAGATTTTCTATTCCAAGAATTTTCTTTTTGTTTAATTGAATAATTTCCTTCAATATATCCGTACTAGATTATTCATAAACATTATTTGAGTATCTTCCAACTCACGCAAAACACTTTAACTCTCTTTTCTTTCTTTTCATTGTTTTTTTTAGAGTCCTTTGACCTTCTTTGCTTTTCTTTATTTGCCCATTCCCCGGCCTAGTCTCTAAAATCAAGTAGTTGTGACAAGATTCTTCTGGTTTATATAAACATAAAATCATTATGAATCATTCATCCAGTGTTAAATTTCTTCCTTAGTATTTTTTTATTTTCACCAGATTATATTTTTAGTTTCAGCATTTCTCCCCTCTCCTCTTCAATTATTCATTTATCTATATTCTTTCTTTCTTCACCAGATTCTGATTCTTTTACTATCGTCTCTTCTCTTGTTTTCCTGATTTTCATCCTTTTGTCACATCGATATACCCACATCCATTACAAGCAGTTTTTATTTTTTTATCAATTTTTTTAGTCTCTTCTCACCTCTTGTTCTCCCTTCTTACTCTGCCTCCCGCATCATTGAGCTACCACCGGCATTTCTATCATTTCGCTTTTACTTACGATATATGCCGCTGGATTGACGGTTATTATTATTATTTATAATTTTTTATTATCATTATTATTATTCGCCATTGACGTTTCCTTTCTCCTGACGTCTTGTATCGTTCTCATAATTCTATGGTAAAATTCCTTGGTAGGTTCTCTCTCATAATGCTACTCAAGTAATTATTCCTGCTATGTAACTCCAAACCGATCTTACCCAAGGAAATATAACACTCTTTCATGGGAAAATAACCTTATGTACTCGAATTGTGGGCGGTTATTTTCACCATTTTCATTAACTTTTACTGCCACTATACATCGCGCAATCTCTATCTGATTTTCAGCAGTAACATGTTATGCATCGCTTACGCTCGATTTTCCTCTCTCTCTCCTCTCTCGTCTCTCTCCTCTCTCTTAAGAAAACGAAAGAATTATAAAAGAATGAAAGTGGTTTGCTTCTTAAGGTGTTCGAGAATAGAAGCATTTAGCACAAGAAGAAAAACAAGGAAAAGTGACCGAATCGATGCTGAAGATTTGGTAGATGAAAATAATGTCTAAGGAGGTAAATTTTGGAAAACATAAAGAGGCTGTTGAGCAAATCTCCAACATAGATGTGAGTCGTGGAGGTTGAAGACAAATGACAGGAAAAATGAAACGTAATTTAAAAATGACATTTATTTTGTTTTAGTGTAGACAGAGTCACGGGTATGAAAATGTAAAGCTTATTTTATGTTTTATCTTGCGTTATTATTTATTCGAAAATATGAATTTTCTCTCTTACTACTGAAGAGTTATATATTATTTTCAATATATCTTTTCGCATGAACTCATCATAATATTACTTATTCAGATTCTGCACTCACTCTTTCTTGGTGCCTTTTTTCAGCCATTCAGTACTTGCTTCCATTTCATGCAATATGAATCCTGTCCTTTAAGTCCATCAAGTCGTCAAGTGGCTGCTTCGTCATCTTCATTGTTTTTCCTTCGAGTATTTTATGGATGCTCTCTCCTTACCACTCTCAACACCCCAGGCAATTTCCTCATCCCAACCTGCTCAGACGAAACGCTCTCTAAAAATACGAATTCGAAAATAGTATCTCCTTTTTGAAATTTATCATCAACAGACTCTCAAACATCCGTCTTAAGAAGACGTCTTCGCCTTCACCTTCAGCAGCACCTGGGAAATATTCGGGAAGCTTTTTATTGGTTTCCTTGGCTCTTTCCTTTGAAGCTCAGCTTTACTACGTTCTAAAGTCGCTACCATGGCATGAATTCATTTTACGGCCGAGGCTGAGAAGGAGAGGGAGAGAGAAAAAAAAAACAGCTTGGTGTCGAAAGGAGGTCAGAATATGAGCCGTTTTAATGATGAAAATTGTCAGAAGTGGACTTGATTAAATATTAAGGAAAACTAACCTTTCGTAATATTTTCGTAAAATCAGACATAAACAGATAAACACATCTGATCAAAAGCAATACCTCATCGAAGGTTAAAAATACAGAACAGCAAGCTATGTGTCCCGTTCCGCAGATCAGATATATCTTTGGTTAATTGAGTTAATTAAATTCTCACCTGACTTGCTGTTGACTGTCATCTGATTTTGTGCTGAGAGTTTCCAAGAAAAGACTCCCGGTTATCTAGCAGTATAAAGATTTCTGGGCTCCATTTACATATTTTCTACGAATTTAAAACAGGTAATATTTTCTTTTTTCACTGAGAAAAAGAAAAAGGCTCTCACTTTTATCGAGGCCGATATAATACAATTTGCGTCTTTGTTCCATGTGGGCTGAAG
>NC_087220.1:5949562-5952062 GCF_015104395.2 Macrobrachium nipponense
AATAATGCTAGAAGTGAATGTGTAGTGAATTTATCAAGCAAACAAATAAATGAAAATGCAGTGCGAGCATTAGGCTTTGGTTTATCTTTCTTCATTTGTAACAAACCTTCAGCTTTATCAATAGCGACATCTCTATATAAGTTTAAAAAATACATAGAGAATCTTTCCAATATAAATTCTTAGTCTGGATTGTACCATATGGACCCATATATTTTGTAAAATGTTTATGAATGACCTTAAAATAAATGAACTACTTATTAATTAGTCCAACATGTATATAGTTATAATCTCTCTCTCTCTCTCTCTCTCTCTCTCTCTCTCTCTCTCTCTCTCTCTCTCTCTCAGAGAGAGAGAGAGAGAGAGATTGTAACTATATACATGTTGGACTAATTAATAAGTAGTTCATTAAACATTTTTAAAAAACTCGAGAGAGAGAGAGAGAGAGAGAAGAGAGAGAGAGAGAGAGAGAGAGAGAGAGAAAGAGAGAGAGAGAGAGAGAGAGATTATACTATATACATGTTGGAACTAATTAATAAGTAATTCATTTATTTTAAGGTCCTTCAAAAACATTAAACATTTTACAAATATATGGGTCCAAATGGTACAATTCCAGACTAAGATTTAGATTGTTTTTATTAGTGATTTGTACAATTGTTGAGTCCTGTAAATTTCTTGAAACATAATCATTAGACCTAGCAATTACAGAGCTATCGCCCCAATTTATGCAATGAGATTTTTCGCTTAGATGGATGAATAGTGTATTTGAAGTCTGGGCTGTTCTAACTGAATCCATATGCTGCTAGTATGTACACATAAAGTTTTGATTTACCAACGTAAAAATACGGGCAATCCTTACAAGGAATTTTGTATATGATGTTGTTATTTGTTACGGGACTATTCTTAATTAGCATATCTTTAATGGTGTTGTTATAAGAGAACACAACATTAACATTAAAGTATTTAAATATTGATTTTATGGTTTCAAATTCACGAAAGTAAGGTAAGCTAAGTACATTTTTAGGGGTTTCTTTTTCATTACTAGCAACACTAATAAAACTTTTTGTGAGTTTTTTATAACATAAATCAATTATATGAGGTGGGTAGCAGAGATCGTTTCTATATTTTTTATGTATTCTATTTCTTGGTCAAGATACTGTAGACTCGTGATGCGCATATAAATTAAATAACATTGTAATATACATATATACTATATATATATATATATATATATATATATATATATATATATATATATATATATATATATATATATATATATATATATATATATATATATATATATATATATATACATACATACATACATATATATATACATATATATATATATATATATATATATATATATATATATTATATATATATATATATATATATTTCTTCTACCACGTAACTGACTACAACAGACATTTTTTGATTGGTAACGTCACATGCAACAGTTCTCTATTATCGAGAATTCAACTAAAATCACATAGATTCTGGCTTGGCATTCAGTTTAATTTGTAACTGATGCAGTTGGAGCTCCCCTATATTGTCGGTGCCTCTACTAAATGACTTCTTTAAGTGTATAACGCTAAAAATGATCAATTTGCCAGTTATTATCTGATCTTCGGTTCCAAGCTAATATTTATACATTTGTAAAGAGAACGCCACCATGGCTAAACATTCAATACCTCCTTCCACCAGTGAAATGTTCAATACTGAAATTCGGATCACAAACGCAATCTTAATACCTACTGTCACTAGTGAACTAGTAGTGAGGTGAGTTGCTTTATGTAATACACACAGAACTTACCAAATACCAACGTACAACGCGGTCTAAAAGCATAACAGGTTGAAGGTTAAAATATTTCCCTTACGAAGAAGAATCTTTTTCCAACACTGCGACTGACATAATTTATCTCTTTTCCTGGGAACCTCTGGCGTGTCACTTGGTTCACTGCGTATAGTCTAGGCTGACGGCGATTTTTACTTTTCAAGGTAGCTGGTACCAGTCATCCGTTGTTTCTCCTGTCCAGGACGTCTTCTTTATATACAAGATGTACTTATATGTCTTTCCCCTGAAAGAAATGTATCTTACATTGGATGGGCAACTAATTTACTGAAACTAAGATTCAAACACCTGCCATTCGCCGTAGTCTATTTTTTTTATTTTACTGTGAGCCTATCAATATTCTGATCCTATGACCAGTTCACTTTTATTTTTTATTTGGCATATGTTTAGAATCCAATATATTATATGTTAATATCTGCACTGAAATCTTCCTGGTCATCTTGGATGAATTCAGAAACGTAGCTTGATCCAAGGAAGGCGAACAGACCCAGTCCATTAAACTATATATAATGTATACCCCTTTTAGTCCCTTTATATTCAGATTACGGGAATTATTATAATTTTTATTATTTCTAAGGAATGCCTGCATAGATATTCATTTTCGGACGCTCTGATGTTCCTTCCTTATTTCAAGAAAACCTAGGA
>NC_087220.1:5957062-6000455 GCF_015104395.2 Macrobrachium nipponense
CTGGCAGTGAACGCCTTAACCTTACCCCTGCCAACCGCAAGAGATATAAGTTTATGCCGCCTCCCATCTCAAATACCTGCCGCGCTCAGGTATTTTTTGTTTTGGAGACTGCATCAAGCCCATCTCATCCTCGGTAGCGTGGTAGTGCATTTTCCCGCACGTAGTCATTATATAAGCCATATCACATTACCATGATTCATATAAATATATCGAGCTACAAATGTCCTTTAATATCTAATTCGCTCTACCCCAGAATTAATATATTTCATATATGTTTAACCGAGGGGGAATTTATTAAGCGATAATAGAATTGCCGGCTGACAGGCGCGAACCATCGACTTCTCAATTCCAGGACTGGTAGTAAAGCCTTAACCTACCCTGCCACCGCAAGAGATATAAGTTTTTGCCGCCTCCCATCTCAAATACCTGCCGCGCTCAGGTATTTTTTGTTTTGGAGACTGCATCAAGCCCATCTCGTCCTCGGTAGCGTGGTAGTGCTTTTGCCCGCACGTAGTCATTATATAAGCCATATCACATTACCGTGTTTCATATACATATATCGAGCTACAAATGTCCTTTACTATCTAATTTGCTCTACCCTGGAATTAATATATTCCCATATATGTTTGATCAAAGGGGAATTTATTAAGCTTTTGCCCACACGTAGTCATTATATAAGCCAAATCACATAACCGTGATTCATATACATATACCGAGGATGTTTAGTTGCATATGTATGTCAGAGAGAGAGAGAGAGAGAGAGAGAGAGAGAGAGAGAGAGAGAGAGAGAGAGAGAGAGAGAGTTTTCAAGTATTACATGAATATGATATCGCTGATGCGAACATTTTTATTTCAAATATCATTATTCCATTAACAGTTTATCTTTGCTGAATAAATCGGCATAATTTCAATACTTAATCATTTCGTTTTTCTTGTTTACTTTTGACATCCCACTCGTAAGACTAAGTAGGATCCTAAAGCTAATTCCGTTAAGATAAACAGCATTACACATTTCCCTTGACGGTGAGAAAGTGAAATGGAAAATAAATTGAATATCGCAGGCCATCATGGCATTCTGAGTTTTATAACTGAGATGGCATCAAAGCTTCGAGCATAATCTATTTACCAAGGGACTTACTTACGTGCAAAACTAATTTATTCCTCTTTGTTCTTCTTTTCAAATATTCATGCGTAGAAGTATTTATTTCAGCTTAGGACGACGGGATTTCATTAGCAATTTAAGAGCATATCTCTCTCAATATTTGAAAATTTTCTTCTTCCTTTTTACCCGAAAATTTTATGTAGATAAAAGATAAATTAATTATTAGGCAGAGATCAGAACTGTATATAATTCCTAATGTTTATTACAAATAACTCAACAACATAAAAGCGACAACCGCAAACTTCATTATACTTTCTTTTTAAATAAGTTTGGTCAAAAATTTTATTCATTTTTTTAGAACCATTGTTTGCCAAATGCGTTTTGACACAATGACAATTTCGATGTATTAATAATTGAATTGCAGTAATTTGAGACGAAAATCTTTAATAATAGGGATATGTATTATGCAATTAGCTTCGGGTAAAGTTAGCGAGCCTCATGACATGACGTATAAAAATAAATGTAATAATCATGGGACACCGTTCCCAAAACCATATATACAGGCAATAAATGCTGAAATAATTTTTATTAAAACCGAATTTTAGTTCCAAAGACTAAAAGCATCTGCAGAGAAGTTTTTATATAAATTTTATATACGTTGTTAATATATATATATATATATATATATATATATATATATATATATATATATATATATATATATATATATATATATATATATATATATATATATATATATATATCTAAAATATCACTGTTAAAATCCAAATATAGCTAGAATATGAGCCCCATATATCAATGCTGGAAAGCAAATAAAAACTGACAGATACAGAGCGCTACGGGAGGGTCTAAACAACACAATGGAAGATACAAACCAGAGGTTTGAACAGGATACCTACAGAACAAACTATTCTGAACCAACCAGAAAAGACTATACAGTCAACTATGAAGGGAAGACAAACATCAGGAAATTCTTGAAGCTTAACCAAGTAAGAGACTGTAGGAAAACATATGTAGCAATCTGGTATCACACAACAGGAAGTCAAGGCAGGAGGAATGGGGAGAAAAAAACAAAGATTCACCAAGATCACGACAGGACAAATCAGGCACCAACTAAAGAAAATCTCTAACTAGAAAGCCCCAGGTCCTGATGAAGTCCATGGATACTGGCTCAAAAACTTCAAGGCCCTGCACCCACGAATAGCAGAACAACCCCAGCATTGTATTACAAACCGCCATTTGCCCAAATGAATGACCACAGTGAGAACATTCTTAGCACAGAAAGGCAAGAACAAGGGAAATATAGCAAGTAACTACTGGCACCTATCAACTGCTACCAGTAATGTAGAAGTTAGTAACAGGTATTATCAGTGAAAGGCTATACAACTACCTAGAGGATACAAACACCATCCCTCACCGACATAAAAAAAAGGAAAACCAAACTAAGTATGGTAAGGATTGACTACAAGAAAGGCTTCGACATGATGCCACACAAGTGGCTAATAGAATGTCTGAAAATATATGGGGCAGATAAAAACACCATTAGCTTCCTAATTATTAAAATGTGCAACTGGAATACAGTATTTACTATGGAATGAAACTAGCAGACGTTAACATCAGGAGAGGGATCATTCAAGGAGAACTTACTGTCCCCATTACTCTACATAGTAACCATGATACCCCATGCACAAAAAGTACTGCAGAAGATGGATGCTGGGTACCAACTAAACGGAGACAACAAAATTAAACATCTGATGTTCATGTACGACATCAAGCTACATGGTAAAAGCATAAAGGAATTTGAAACCCAAATCCAGACAGTAAGGATTATAACTGGGGACATCAGCATGGTGTTTGGAATAGAAAAATGTGCCTTAGTCAACATACAAAAGGGCAAAGTAACAAGGACTGAAGAGATAAAAAATGGAAAATGTCCATCTCCATTACTCTATTTATGAAATATTGTTTTTCAATGGTTAACATAATCTTTATAAAGATATACACCATATATTAATGAATATCTGTTACACTATATGATTCCTTGCCCCAAAAATGTAGGTATAGGTACTTAAATCATCGTGATATCTGCTTTAGTTATGAAGAAATTCAACAAAACAGATCCTCCATGGCGGCCACAATGGCGCATTTTGGGGTGGTCCTTGAACTGAAAATCTTTGTATTGTAGTATTCTAACTGTGTGGATGTTTCATTCAACCAAAATGTTTAAGCTATGCCGCCCAACTATATTAATTTTTTTCTTTATTTATTTGTCTTCGAAAGTATTTCCACGTCCAATTGAGGCGATTTGTGCCATGGCCTTATATAATGACCATCCATAAACGAGGGTAAGAGAGAGGCACTTCATTAAGAATACACTCAGAAACGTTTCGCTTTATTATTGCGATATACTGCATCAGCTCTTGCTCATTTTGGAAATATTTATCTGGTACCAATTTTACTTAGGACTAGGGCGATTCTCTTATTGGCTGGTAATTTTATTTTATTTATTAAGTAAATTTACTTTTAAAGAGTGTGTCTATGGAGTGCAAGTTGAAATTGGCCCCTGAACTTTTTCTTTACATGCTGAATGAAATTGATGTTTCAAGTGACCTGTGACGTCAATCTGTGGCTCATTGTATGGCCTGCCTTTTTGCTTTTATTATCAAGCACAAAAATATTTTATTGCAAAACACAAAAGGAATTTGCAACTTTCTCATTTCGTACTCTTCAAAATCTCAACTGCTATTGACAGGTTTGTTAACAGACTACCGTGACCTATATTTCGAAATATTCGAAGAACGTCTAAGTTTTAATTACGTGTCAGTCACTCAGCAAAAATAATATCATCAATCATAATCACTCAAGCTGCAATGATCATTTCAGATTTATTTAACTGCACTGTACATTGAAAGCTGCCGTTTTTACGAAATGAAAAAAATGGCGGGGATGAAATGGAGGAAACGCTCTTTTTAAAAAAATCCCTTATTTGATGCCATATTACGCACTGTAACTGATTGAACACCTAATTGAATTATGGGAAAAATACACCCCAGTTCGAGTTTGTACTGAAATTAAAAAGAGCAGCTTGCGATACCTTTACAAATATTGAATAGATCGGAAAACTATGGACTATGCCTTGGCCCTCATCTCAAAGGTAATTCTTCGCTCTAATCCTATGCTGTTTTGTTATAGATCAGAAAGTATGTTTGGTTTTTGCTTATGTCACACTCTCTGAACAAAAAATAAAACATCATAAGATTAGAGCGGAGAACTATCTTTTAAATGAGGGCTAGTGCATAGTCTATCGTTTTATGATCTCTTCAATATTTTAAGAATAAAGATTATCGCCGCTTGTTACCTGTGCTTAAAGGATTCCGAGGTTTTGCTTAGAGACCCAGCTACGTGCGACTTATGTGTTCCAGACATTACTGGTGCATATATGTAGCTCTTTTGAGTTTTCTGGATAGTCCAGGTTTGATTACCACTCATTCATTTCAGGCAGAATGAGTTTGATTTTAGTGCAATATGGGACAAAAAAAAATAAATAAGCAAAACGGTAAATGCTTATTTATAAATTTAATTCTTGGGTATCCTTAACTTCGAATCAAAGCCAGACTAGCCAGAAAAATTCAAAAGAGCAACATATATGCACCCGTGAGTGGGACCCATCTAGAATGTTTGAAACACATGCACGTAGTTGGGTCTCTAAGCAAAAGCTCGGAATCTTTAAGCACTGGTAGCAAACGGTAATAATCTTTATTCTTAAAATTCTAAGCAATTACTTTTTGCCTAAGAGTTTGTGCTGATTGCTACTTGAGCTTTTCTTTTCCTTACAACCATTTATTTTAAGAATCTGCTTGTGTGTGCATGTATGTTTTTTTTTTTTTAATCAGGCTCAATGTGCTAGTGACAGTCTTATGATAACGACCAGATAAAATAATCCCCATTGAGAGAGATTACAGGTCACCGAGCACAATAAAATTCGGTTACCAACAGAATAAATAGTTGACTAGCGTGAATCATGGAACATACTCAACAAAACTTTTGTTACTGGTTTAACAATGATGGAAGAGGCCGTATCCGCCTCTTTACTTGACGATGGTATACTACCTCTTCCCCTCACTGAAGAAACAGTCTGACCAAGATCCAATTTCCTTCTGACATGAAGCTGAAGTTTAGAAATCCCGTAGCTTGCAGGACGTGTCTATAAGCACTGCTCAGGAGAGGCTTCATTAGGATCAAAGTTTCATGACTAAAGAAGAGAGAGAGAGAGAGAGAGAGATGAGAAACCGGATAGTGGTGTAAGATGAATTTGTAGTCAAGTTGAAGCATATGTCTCCAGGTTAGTGGAGGCAAATGTTGGGCGACAAGCCGCAAGGGAGGGAGGAGACGACATCTGGCGTATATGCAAGAGGCGGAGGCTTGGTAACTCCCCTAGCATACTACCGTTTTTTATTTCCTAGATATCGAACCATTAACCAGGAGATTTTCACTTTCTTTTTAATGACATTTCTAGAGACTTTCTTCCAGAAAAATAGTTACCAATATTTGGCAGCAAGATGATGCAACATCCAGTAGGACATAATTTGCCACAGATCGGCGTGGAGACTGTATACTTGAATGCGTAGACAATTTTCCTTTCAATTCCCCTGACATACATATCAGTCATGGAGTCCATCTTACTTCCATAAAAGCTTGCCTGAGGGAGGTCGACACTACCCTCCCTGATTTGAATGGCCGATACAAATAACGTTGATCAGAAAGACAGTTTTTGATAAAGTTAACTAGGATTCATTGAAAACTTTTTTCCCATAATGTATGAAATATATATCAGGAAAATATTATTATTATTATATTATTATTATTATTATTATTAGTTAGTATTATTATTATTATTATTATTATTATTATATTATTATTATTTTTATTATTATTATTATTATTATTATTATTATTATTATTATTATTATTATTATTATTATTATCGAGTGAAAAGGCCATGCACTAACTTTCAAATTTTATACATGCAATCCCACATAAGAAATGGAAAAAAATTGAAAAATATGTATGAACGGTTATAAATCAATGAATAAATAAAATAGGAGACCTCTATCAATTTACAAAAGAAAGTAAATAATATTGTGGGCTGTATCTTTAAACTAAGGGAACTCCAACCCAATTTTGGAAGAAAAGTAAATTTGTGGAGTTTCCATGCACTTGATGCATTGCAGCGTCGAATCTCTTTTTCACCAAAAGTGTTGCAAATTTCATCAGAGATCAAACATAATTATGCACAAAATCTGCAAGTCAAATGTCATCAGAAATTTTTGCTCCCTAATGGAAGGATATCACGGTGTATGTTTCACCGTTAGATTTATGTAATATGTGATGAAACTGTAAAACTGCCTTCAGTTCTGGTGTTTGTTTCATGAATATAATTATATTTTAAGCTATTAAAAGAACACATTAGCCAGAGTCTTTTTTGGATATCAGTGTTATTTGTAATGGAATCTCAAATGACTAAGACGACATGAATCAGCTCCGAAAACATTCTTCGAAGTGCAATCTGAGCTTTGTACCCACCCCCAGCAATATAAAATAGTAAAAATAAATTAGCATAGATAGGATGTAATTTATTTACAATTTTTATATTTATGAAATTTAAATTGAGAGTTGATGAGGAGAAATATGAGCACACAAAAAACTGAACATTTGTACATGTAATCCTATTTATTTGATTATCAAGAGTGAATTCGTTAAATATTTCTACCTTGAATTCTTGAATGAAATGAATATGCGGCTGTAAATATTACTTTGTAGAAGTCTCCTTTCATTTGAGATCAAGAATAAAAGCACAGGTTAATTAATTTTGAGTCATAGCTGCTGGGATTTCATTCACACCACTTCGCTAAGTGATTCCTTATCAGATGGATTTCCAATATTTTCAACAGATGGATTGGTAATGCCAACGCGGTGCAGAAAAAAAAGCGCAGAAACATAATTGAATCGGATTCCTTATCACCACCGCATTATACCATGACATCGAAAACGATCCTTCGAAATTTATATTATGCCGTCATCTTAAGTTAGACTTCTATTTCGTTAGTAAAAGTTGCATAAAACGAACATAAGTATGAGTTATGAACATAGACTTATTATATTATATGATCATTTACCAAACGCTAAAGAAGTGAAAATTATTATGCTATTTAATATTTGTGTTTAGTAAAAAAAAAAAAAAAAAATTTCATATTTTTTTATGGGACCTGGGGTGAAGTGCTAAAACAGTCAATTACTTTAGCCATAGTTTGTTGGTTTTTATCAAACTCGACCTTTAAGCTCATGAACAACAAGTTCAGTGGTTAATATGTTCAAGATTACTTACCATTAATATGAAATGCAGCTGATAGGTTTATATCAATAATTCGGTACTTACTCCATCTGTCATAAGTATTGGAAATTCAGCCAACCCTTATATATATCTTAATATATATAATATAATTTTTATATATATATATTATATTATTATAATATATATATATATATATATATATATATATATATATATATATATATAATTCGCTCTACCTCGGAATTAACTTATTTTCATATATGCTTAACCAAAGGGAATTTTTTCTCGATAATAGACTTGCCTGGACAGGGGCACGAACCCATGGAGCCTTTCAAATCCAGGAAAAACAGTGAAGCTTTTTACCTACTACACCACCGCAAGAAGCTAAATGGTTCATGTCGCCTCTCACCCTCAAATACCTCTCACGCTCAGGTAATTCGTTGGTTTGGAGTCAACATCAACCCACCTCGGCTCCGGTAGCGTTGTAGTGCTTTTGACAGCACGTAGCCAATCTGTAAGTTATATCACATTTCCGTGATTCATATACATATATCGAGCTACAATGCCCTTTAATATCTAATTCGGTCTACTCAGAATTAATATATTTTCATATATGCTTAACCTAAGGGGAATTTTTTTCTCGATAATAGACTTGCCTGGACCGGGGCGCGAACCCATGGAGCCTTTCAAATCACTCTACCTCAGAATTAATATATTTTCATATATGCTTAACCTAAGGGGAATTTTTTCTCGATATTAGACTTGCCTGGACCGGGGCGCGAACCCATGGAGCCTTTCAAATCCAGAAACGTCAGTAAAGCTTTACTTACTACACCACCACAAGAGGCTAAAAGTTCATGTCGCCTCTCACCCTCAAATACCAGATTAGTTTAAGAGAAAGAACGGGAAAAAATGGATAAGTATCAAGACCTTTAAATAGAAATAAGAAGGATATGGGATATGCTAGTGGAAATTGTACCCATAATCATAGAAACACTAGGCACGATCCCAAGATGTCTGAAAAGGAATCTGGAAAAACTAGAAGCTGAAGTAGCCCCAGGACTCATGCAGAAGAGTGTGATCCTAGAAACGGCGCGCATAGTAAGGAAGTGATGTACTCCTAAGGAGGCAGGATACAACCCGGAACCCCACACTATAAATACCACCCAGTCGAATTAGAGGACTGTGATAGAGCGAAAAAAATAATAATGATGATGATGATGATGATAAAGGGACGTACAGAAAGGGAGAAATCAGATAACTTGATATGCACTGCACGAAAAACCTTTTTTGAAGATTATGAAGCCCTTCGTCAGGGGAGCACTAATTAGAATCAGCAGCATCATGTCATATATCCAATTTGATAATCACTGAACACCTGAAGTTTTCGAAAAGGACATCAGTCCTTTTAATCTCGGACATCGTAACCCCTTGAGGGACAAGAGGCAATTAAAAGACTGTAATTACGGTTCATATTATCGAAAGTCAGTCATTATGCCTTGCGGCAACATAACTAACTCACGGAGAGGAACGCCTCTCATCTCAGTTCTCTGATGCATATTCCATTAGTGTGCATCTGTGTGCATGACTCATGGTTATAACTTTTGGAGAGAACCTCTCTCTCTCTCTCTCTCTCTCTCTCTCTCTCTCTACATTTTCATTTATCATGTACCATTCACTCTAGTTCTTGCTTCTGTATCAGATTCATCACCATTTGTCAGCTTTGGGAAGCTGTAAAAAAAAATTACAATGAACTATCAAGCGCTATACACGACTATATAGACCGGAAAATGGCATACAGACCAAAAGACTTTGAAACGTTATATTGACTGATACAGAAACGAAAATTAGTTTATGTTAGAGAAGCATAATTTAATGGGAGTTCCATTGTCTGAAAAACAGACAAAAAAATCCCGTAACACTGTTGGCAACCGATGAAAGAGAAAGCATGAGCCAAGGCCAACAGAATTTTAAAATTCTGTTGGCCTTGGCATGAGCATTTGAATATTTTAGAAACATCAAATCCTTTGATGGATTATTATGAACACAACGAATATTGATGTTTCGCTTAAACAACATATTTGTAACAATAAGGGATGAAAATAAAGACAAAAAACGAAACAAAGATTCAGAAAAGATGGGAAAGACTTTAATAAAAGAGGAAAAACATGCCTACACACACACATATTTATATACACAAAATATATATATATATATATATATAATATATATATATCTATATATATCATATATAGATAACCCCATCTATATATATATATATATAGTATATATATGCAGCATATCTGTCATCGTACGAGTGGTATATTGACATCTGTTTTTAGCAAGCAAGAGGGGAAAAATATTGAAAGTAATAAAATGGAAAAAGAAAATAGGTCAAAGTGTTGTTATCCTCACAATGGCTTAGCGGCTTTAGAATGCAAAAAATCATATATTACACCGATATATTTGTGCAGGAATAAGCAAATATTACAAGTATCTAGGTATGATAATGATACATTTTGATTGATTGGGATCATAGGCTGGGACGCATCGTAACTGTGAGTCCTTGGTTTGGTTAAGTTTGGGAACCAGTGGTCTAATAGACGTAACTAGCGAATGACTTTTTTGGCGGTTTTGTTGGCGATGTGAGGTACAAGAGTGAAAATGCAATGTAAACTGAATAAGCATTTACCTGTCCAACTATGATTATTGGTAATGCAGAATGTCATGGTCATGAAACTATTAATCCACAAACATTAATATGGTATTGACACTTTAAATTGACATAACAGTCTATATCAAAAGCTCAAGGATGGCACTACCCATACCTGTAGTTAGAGGTGTACTGCCTTTGGTATGAGGTGAGAGAATCAATGGCATTTCCCTCTCTCTCTCTCTCTCTCTCTCTCTCTCTCTCTCTCTCTCTCGCTCTCTCTCTCTCTCTCTCTCTCTCTCTCTCTGTTACACGATCTTCCGTTCGTCCTCCTAATGTACGCAACGACAATATCAATCGGGAGTATTTCTTTCTGCAAAAAGATTTCAGCGCTAATGTCGTATTATAAATTAAGGTGAATCGTACAGTGGAATATGAGAAAAAAAAATTAGTGGTACACAAACACACATTTGTAAAGAACTGTAAGACGCAATTTTTTTAGCTCACTAACTTATTTCCCAGTAGGAAGATAGAATTTTGCCACTCGATTCTAACTAAATTTTCTATCAGTAGTAATAGCCTCTATTTTATGCTCAGACATATTAGTCTTCCTTAGCTCGACTTACCTAAAGCCTATTATTTTCGTATGATTACTTCTGCGAGTATGTGCAATTTTGCAATGCCATTTGCTTTCAGTAAATTTGCTTATTTCGAATGTCTTCTAGCCTATTGAATTACAGATTTATCGGTCACATAGAGTTTTTTTTTTTTGTTTTTTTTTTTTTTTTACTTATTGCGTTGCTCGACATAGTTTCTGCTCCATATAGTGAATAGTTAAACATAAAATTTATTCTTTAAATTTCCCCGTAGTTTGAGTCGACAGATTTTGATAACAATTAATTCCTAATGGTTTATGGAGTCGTGCAGCCGATACGTAAAAGAACTTAACAACCACATCATGAATCTCAATTCTTTATCTTCGTTGAGGAGGCTAAACGGGTTAAAACAATTTTCTTCTGCTCATTTGAATAAACGGAGGGATAAAAGTGCAGTATCATTAACCTCTGGAATCGGACTGACAAATTTTTGAGAGCAGGGGATTTCAATGTGAAAATTCTTTACTTTTTATTTTTATAAATTCCACCATAAATATCTGTAAATAAAAGCAATTAAAATTCATAAATTTTTCCATTTTAATGTCATTATTTCCTTGTTGAACCTGGTGTCCATGCTGTTTAATATAGGCAATGCTAAAGATGATTTTCATACATAAAACATATATATAGTAAATATATTCACTGTTCCGGAATCATTCGTACTTAAAAAAGAATGAGGTATCTTCGTTGTTACCAGTTACTTTAAATATCAAACGATAGAAAAAATAACAGTTTACATCTGCAGTACTTTTACAGGAAAACATTTGCGCCTCTAACTGTAATGTCATCAAACTTGGAAATTTACGTCGTTCTTTGATTTCCTTGTAACAATTTTCGAAACAATTGAGGTCACAAGGAAAAAGATCGTCTTTTGACCTGTCATTTTTCTGATGTATCCCCCGATCTTCTCTTCCAGGTGAGTGACTGAAGTTTAAGTCCCTAAAATTGTTTATAATAGCTTGATTTTGTCGAAGTTATTGACGGTCTCTCTCTCTCTCTGTCTCTCTCTCTCTCTCTCTCTCTCTCTCTCTCTCTCTCTCTCTATCTAAGTATCACTACTTACATTCTAGTATTATGCCAAATCATCTTTCAATGTTTGTATCTTCCGTAATGTCTCGAAGCCCTCTGATTAGAAGTTATATTTGCAATTTTAAATTAGTTAATTTTTGCTCTATTATGTCCCTGAAGCTTCATCAAGAGTTTTTAGTTAACTATCTGTTGCTTTAAGAAAAGTGCCTTGATGTAGAAATAATGCAATAGACGCAAAGAAACTGTTAAACATCAGTGACGATTAAACGTGAATGAAATCAATAAACACTTGATATTATCATGACAATTGGAAAAAAAAAAGAGCTTGAGTGAATTTCTCCGCCATCTGGAAGGTTTTCGAATTATCTTCTTTCTTCTGCTTTGTAATTTAAATACTCATCGCTTCTTTCTTGGTTAAGCTCAACCTTTCTTTCTTTCTTCCTTTTCTGGTTTCCTGTTTCTTCCTCCTGTTAGGAAAAGTTATTATATCAAGTTTCGTACTTTTTTGACTTACAATTGAATTTCTTGTTTGAGCTGGTAAACCCGTTTTCTATCACTGGTAATCCCGTTTTCTATCACTTTACCTTCTTTTGGTTATGACTTAAAAACCCGGTTGTTTATAATAAAAGTAAAAATAGTGGATTCTTTGTCTCTTCAGCCTTTATCTTTTGATACAAGAAAGCCTGTGACCCACTTGAGCGGCAGAACACATTTGAATTATAATTTTCTATTAATTGCAAGATTACTATCGGTGGGTCAGAGAAATATCATGGAATGCAGGGCGAAGGGAAACGGGTAAAATAGGTGATGATAGTTCCAACTTTGGCTATGAATGAAAAGGGAAACCCTATCTATGTCTTTCTTGTGTTAGCAAGACCATTATTTTCTTTACAAAGTTGCTATTTTGATCAAGTTAATGGAAATTACCACCTTTTTTGGACAAAACTCTCAATGTGTATTGTTTTTCCTACAAAGGTACATTTTTAGCTTGAAATCTTTTATGGGCCTATTTATCATATAGCCGGAAAGTGAAGGAATAGCACTTTTCTAACGTCCCTTCTTGAAAATACATTTTTTTGCATCTTCATAATGGTAAGTTTTAATTTATGATGAATGATTGTATTTCAGATGACAATTTTTTCATAATGAATTGGAAAGTGATGAATTGCAAATCAGAACTTCTTTTTCAAACATTTGTTAAAAATGCCTATTTTTTTGCGAGCGCGCCTTTGAAATGATCGATGTTTTAACTTGCATACTAATTTTTTCCAAACTCTTCTACAATGCCCAATCAAATAAATCTTGTTCCTCATCTTTCAATACGGAAAATTGAAACCAAAAAACTTACTAAAAAAGTAAAAAAAAAAAAAAAAACACACACACACCCAAGGCCACAATGCACCAAATGTCCTTATGGAATTTACCAAGGTAATAAATATACACAGAGAGTTAATGTTATAATTGCCTTGAAGAGTTAATACAATTTATTTTTGATTTTATCGGAATTATCCTTTCCTTTGTGAAAAGAATTCAGAAGCTTTTTTTCCGTCTGCGTGAGGGAGAAGTCCTAAATATGCAAACCGATTTTGTATCCTTTTTTTCCATCTAAGAGCAAGAAATGTTTCTATTCGAAGCTACATAACAGCGCAAGGTGCCCTAAGGAAGCAAGAAAAGAGGGGAATATAATGAACTAGTAAAGGATTTGAAGAGTCGGAAGAAATCGAATACAGTAGGAAGGAGAGAAAGTCACTAAACTTTGTAATTGGGAGGTTGGCGATTCCAAACAGAGAATTTAGAGAAAAGTGTCCTAGTTGCTAATTTGCTTTTCGCATTGTGCCCATTTCTAGGCTTTGTCAGGAGTAGTTAAGGAAATTTTTTATTCTATGAAGCGCGCTCGCCAATCGCAGATTAGAATTTCATCGGACTATACACGTGCAAGGAGTATAAAAGTCTTTCCCAGAAGTGCTAAAAAATCATCAAAGAATGGTGGGGCTTCCTAACTACAACTTGCTAATTTGTTGCCTCCAATTGATCTGACGCTTAGCGAGAACAAAACGGTTACTATATATATATATATATATATATATATATATATATATATATATATATAAATATATATATAGAATATATACATATATATATATATATATATATATATTATATATATATATATATATATATATATATATATATATATATATATAGTTCATGAAACTGGACCTCTGTACGTTGCACAGCAGTTGTTAACATATAAAAGGCCTTTGTGAGGTCTAGATACTGAACAAAACTCTACGGGCTGAAGGCCGTTGAAAATTAAGATAGCACCTTCATGGTCCGAGTTATGATGGATTAAAAAGGTGATTGAAACACTGGAACGACGTGGTCGGTTCTGCCGACATGTGAGAGAACTTGGAGCACGGATAGGAGCCCAGAGCATTTAAGGATAAAGAATCCACCTTCCACAACAGGGATGAACACGGTATGGATGCATGGAACAAGGTATGGATATATAATTACACGTGCGGCACAGAATGGGACCATCAGAGCTAGTGAGGCTGCCTATCTTTCCGATATGCTTAATTAATATAAGTCTTGTGAACAGATTTCCTCAAACGGGCAATGAAATGAATGAATTACTTCGAAGCCAGGTATTGTATTCAAGTGGGAGGGTTTTTATACATAAACACCAAACTTACGTTATCTTCCCTAGTAATTGGTCTTAGTGGATGTTAATAAAAAAGCAAAAAAGCAATAAAACTATACGGAAGGGAATAATAAAGACTATTTTTGTATCTCAGAGTTTGCTTTCTAGCATAGACCCGATAACTTAATCTCGCTGCAGAATTGCTAGTCCGGGTAGATACCAAGGTAGGTTGAGTTAGTAATTAATGATTTTCTCACCTGTTAATTAAACAGGGTCCATTACACCCTAAAATACATACATACATACATACATATATATAGATATATATATATATAGACCAATATATTATATATGAGGATATGATATATAAAATAGATTGGATACATATATACATATATATATAATAATATATAGATAGATATAGATAGATATATATATAGATATATATGTAGATAGAGAGATCTAGCTGTATATATAGTATAGAGAGATATATATATATATATATATATAGCATATATATTATTTATAGTATGTAGGATATAGAGAATAGTATAAGATATATAGATTTTATAGATATATATATATAGATATATAGGATGATAATATATATAGATATATATCCCCCCTATATATGTAGACATATAAAAGATATATATATAGATATATATATTATATATAGATATATATAGATATATACATATTATAATATAGTAGATATATATATAAAGATAGATATAGATAAGATATATAATATATAGCCATAGATATATATAAGATATATATATATATATAGAGAGGAGATGATAGTATATGCCATATAGGATATAGGATACATATATAATATATAATATATAATATAGATAAGATAATAGATATTATAGCTATATATATATATATATATATCGAGTATATACATACAGATTATATATATATAACATATATATATATATATAGATATATAGATATATATATCATATATACATATATATAAGAGATATAGATTGGCTGTATAGATAATAGTCCATTATATAATAGTCCATAGATATATTATATAGAGATAACATATATATATATATATATATAATATATATAGATTATATAGTCATAGATTTGATATGTATATTAGGATATAGATATATATATATATATATATATATATATATATATATAGATATATATATATATATATATATATATATATATTATAGATATATGATATATATATATATATATATATTATATATAGATCTATATATAGATATATATATATATATAGATATAATATATACAGATATAGAGATATATAGTATATATAATATATATATATATATATATACATATAACATATATATAAAATATATATATATATATTATAAGATATATATATGTATATATATATATATATATATATATAGATATATATATATATATATATATAGTATATATATTATATATATATATATATATATCCTTAGAAGACGGAGCTGCCGCTCTATGTTACATCTCATCAGGGGAACCATAGGGAAAGGCATTGTACTCAGGTACATTTATTTCGCCGACGTTTCACGACTCATAGTCGCATTCTCAAGGCTATAATTAAAGATAGACACACGAACATTAAAACTACGCACTGCATAATTCATAAAAATTACGCAATATTTAAAAATTCAATGAACATCAACATCAGAATGTAGAACATTTAAAAATTTATGAATCTATTAAAACAGAAAAATATACAGAGCGCTAAACTACAGTACAGTTACATTAAAAATTATTTTAAAAATTACAGAAAAAAAAAAAGTATACAAAAATTTACGATATGGTGTAAAAAAATTAAAAATAAATAAATAACACTAAAACAGTAAGGCTATTCTATACCTTATCCTCGCAAAGGACGGGCAGTGACTGAGAGAGTTTTTAGAAAAATAAAAATAAACAAGCACTCTAGGCGATAAACAAGTGAACAAAGGAGGATTGCGCATTTAAGGACGGAACCATCTTTTTTATCATAATGGATTCCAAGGTTGTTAGGTCGTTTTCGTTTTGCGTTTGGCCTATAATAATAAAATCCTTATCATTAATATATTTGTTTTACATAATTTAGAGTGATTTCTGATAATTGACTGTTCGGGGGTGTTTTGATAATCTGCTGCCCGTTCTAAAACTTAAGCCCCTGTGAGAATCTATTTCTCACTTTTAGTAACTCTTTCGTACAAAAACCCACATAAGTCCCGTGATCACATCTCGGGCACGATATTTATATACAACATTAGATTTTAGAAGAGGACTAAGGCGGTCTTTCGTCTTAAACAGGATCCGATAGTTAATGGATTTTTTTGGACGATTTTTAGGTTCAGTGCCGGGATTCCTTTTGAATAATTGCCAGGAACTTTTTTTTCTGAAGAGGTTGTCATGAAGACAAAAGGGAACTAGCAACATTTTAATTTTGGGACTGTCAAAACCGTTGGCACTTCTATGAATCGGCATCAAGCATTTTCTTAAGCATTTTGAACAAAAGTTTGTCTGGAAAGCAGTTATTTTAAGATATTGCGAAGAAAGTTAATTTCTTCATTAAAAGTAAACCAATTAGAGGTATGGGTAAAGGCCCTGTGTAGGAGAGTTGAGATAGTATTAAGTTTAAAATTATAAAAGCAAGAACTATAAAAGTTGATACCTAACCCAGTAAAAGTCTTTTTTCTAGCATAGACTCGATAACTTAATCCCGCTGCAGAATTGCTAGTCAGGGTAGATACAAGGTAATTGAGTCAGTAATTAATGATTTTCTCTCCTGTTAATTAAACAGGGTGCATTAGAACCTAAAATGTATACATACATATATATATATATATAATATATATATATATATATATATATATATCTATATATATATATACATATATACATATATATATATATATATATATATATATATATATATATATATATATATATATATATATGAAGCAAACATTTCCAAATGTTATCTCTTTGCCCTTTTTAAAAAAGAAATTAGTGTATCCCGAAAAATCGAAGGGAGAAAAGGGAGAAATGAAATTGTTTCAGGAAGATTTCTTTAATCGAGAGAGAAAACAAAGTTATGACCATTCGACTGTCAAAGATATTAATAGTATTAATGCCTGGAATTCTTATTGCGCCCCTAGACCTAGACGTTGATATTTTTTATTATTTGATGAAGAAAACATACTCGAGGTTGCCAGCTAATTATATTTTCTTTTCCACTTCTTTGCATGAGTTATTTTCTAAGGATTTAAGTAATCTAATAATCTCTGGTAACTTTGTTAAAGTCGTCCTTCCGGGTTCAAATAATCCATTTTGGGTTTAAGCCTTCTGAGTATAAATAAACTTTAATACGTTTAATAAGTGGTCATAATGAATTTTACAAAATGAAAGAATAGCAACAATGAATTCTTGGTAGGTTTTTATATTACATCACAAAAATTATTTCTATTTTATTTTCTATCATAATACGCATCTATCCGTAATTCAGCTGAGTTAATCCGTTGACATACCGATCAAATAAAAGTTCAGATTAATAGTCTGCCTTGTATTAGCGTCAGTTTCATCTTGTAAAGCTTGGGAGACCAAATTATCAGTTCATTCATTGTGCAACACCGTCTGGACCAGAGCCCTCAATATCAATGCAAATCCACCAGAGACAGATGAATACTAATTTCCGAACCTGGAGGCATCAAAACATACTACAGTAAATGAAAATAATGTATTGGTAAGTATCCTCCAAATAACATATAATAATTTCGTCTGGTAATAAGTTGAGATGACATTTGTTTGTTTTAATGATATGACAAGCCAACGGATATGGCGAGGTTGTTTTTATATTAGTAACCTTAGTTCGTGGTTCCTCATTATTACATTAAGGCAGCAATAATATAAAGAAATAAACGTTGGGTGGAACTATTTTTCTCTTGATTTTGTTTTATACATAAAATTAATTCTATGTTGTATTTCTGCATTATATGCTGGAAATTACACTCGGTGAATATCCCTACGTAATGCTCATTTTCTTACCTTTTCTGTTCATGGCTGTTCGTCTACTCATCAAATTACAAAGGTGTTAAGTCGCTAACATACAATGGATTTAACATATATATGTATGTTATCAGTAGTTTAAGCCTCCTTCTGCCCCCAACGCCTCTCTACTTGCCCTCGTGTGGAGGGAAGTCATTGGCTGCTGAGTTGATATCCAAGCAGGCAGGCCTGAATGTCCTCCAAACCCTCAGCCCTGGCTCACAGGAACAGTAAGATAGAATGCCAGTGAAAATCTATCATGACCTGAGCGATGGCTGAACGTGGGGACAAAGGTCAATAGGTTGATGAGACCCACAAAGTGCAAATCGTCGACGACGCCGTTCATCTACCTTAATCTCACCGGAATCCATCTTTATCTGCCGTTTATATACCTTATCCAAATTTTACCATCATATATATATATATATATATATATATATATATATATATATATATATATATATATATGTGTGTGTATGTGTGTATGTATGTATAGGTATATATATATATATATATATATATATATATATATATATATATATATATACATACATACATACACACATACACACACACTACATATATATATATATATATATATATATATAATATATATATATATATATTATATATATATATATATATATATATATATATTTAAAGGAAAGAAAACAGGCTGAAACCACATTCGTAAAACACATTACTCTCCTGCAAAAGCTGCCAGATGCAAAGGTTAAACCCCGTTTCGGTACCTCGTTAGACGAAGATACCTCATCAGAAAAAGAGCTAAAAATTGGAGGCATTTTGGCATATGCCTAAGAACCTGAGGAAAAAAATTAACGTCACCTATACATATTGTCTATATTCTTATCAAAATTATTTACTCCAGCATCAGGAACACGAAGTACGAGTTTAGAAAAACACATAACCTCTGAAAATTATCCAAGGAAACAACGTCATGATTTCCCGATCCAGACCGTCTCATTTTTTCTAGTAAGACTTTTGCAGCTACAACGAAGTTGAGAACTAAAATCAGCCAAACACTGCCTTCCACCCCTGGTTTTATAAATTCCCTTCAAACTGCCAGAACTACCAATTTCACACTCATTAAAAAAAAAAGGCTCGAGTATGGTATTATTAGCTAACACCGATAAAAGATTCCCATTAAGAGTTCCCATACCAAAAAAATCCACAAAATAAATCCGCAAAACCAAACTCTCTTCTATCCAAACAACTGACCCTATAATTGATTCAAAACTCAGCGAGGAAAAACGAGCAACACCCAGCTGATCGACTTCACAGTGGCATACAGATGGACTCGAAAAAAAAAAATAAATAAATGACTCCACATCAGTCAGCCCTCAAGAAAGAAAACAGGTCAATCCCCAAGTAAAAAAATAATAATAATAATAATATAGTAAATAAATAAATAAATAAATAAAACACGCTAATGCATACACTTTTAGACAAATCAGCTTCTCGACCCCGGTTACTAAGCCAAGAACTATAAATTTGCATAAGCCGCAAGTCACAGCCAGAACAAAAGCACCCTATTGACATAAACGTATGTAAAAAAAAATATGAACAAATAAAATAGATAAGATACGTTGCGATCTCAAAACAGAAAAGCATGCAATATCAGAGAAAAAGAAACATTGCCTAGATCATAACAACATGATAATGAATGTCCCGTCGTAACTTTAAAAAAAAATCATATTAAAGAAATTAATTAAATAGAGTAGGTGGCTAAACAATTACAGTCTTTCGTTCCCTAACCTTTACACAGTGCGGAATCTTCACACCGAAGGGTGACAGAGAAAAAAAACACTTGCCAAAAAAAAAAAAACATCAGTACGTATTTATATACACACTAACGGTCAAATACCGTTACTGAACTTTTTCCAAAAATAATCCCCCCCAAAACAAAAACAAAAAAATCCTGCATAACCACGCACTGTAAAGCAACAAAAGTGACACAATTTCATCCACACACATTTCAACCCAAACGAGGAGAGCGATCGCCTCACACCCAAGACGGATTTGCTGACCCAATCAAAGACTGCTTCTCACTCAGGATTACCAACTGCTCACTATTTCTCCCATACCAAAATACACAAATAATCAATTAACTATCTCTTCGGAACTGGAACGAACCCTGAAACCAACAAACACACTGTTATCTGCTCCCCAACCAGGGGTGCCCCTCACATGTTAACCTATCATTAGCAGCGTGGGCCATCCTGAAAGAATATTCTTAATGCACACAATGAGACATCTCCAGATTAGCGAAAGCAACATAATCAAACTCCGAGCTACAAAACATATAATTTATTCTAGGAAAAACAGGTAGAGATCTGCTATTAAGGGAATTTCGATTAACTAGATCTTTGATAAATACGAAGCCTCGTAGAGAGACGGATTGTTCTCCAGCGACACATGGGAAAATTAGCCAAATCCAAAATCTGTACAACTAAGAACAAAAACTCCCACAGAAAATGAAACACCTCCATTCGAACGTTGACATTTAATTAAAAATAAATAAATAAATATATGTCATACTTATATAGCCTATTCACATATTTCCTCCAGTAATCAAACATTTTCATGAGGCTTAATCATAAAGTAGAGGAGTTCCTGTTAAAAGGAAGACTTGTCCCCATCAGAATGTAACTCGTGTGAAATATCAAAATAAAAAGAAAACGGCTAATAAAATAAAATACTACCCCAAAGTAAAGAAAAAGTTCACTGCATCGGTACATCTCTTAGAGAATGTTAAAAAAAAAAAAAAAAAAAAATTGTAAAATGTCTTACTTACTCTATGGCCTTCCTCACAGTCCCTTGCAGTTTAACCCACAACTCCAAAAAGAACAAATTCTAAAGTGGTAATGAAATGTTACTCTTTAGACCCCTCAAGCAAGGTATAATGCCATAGACAAACATACGAGCTCTCAGGTAAGACAAGTGGGAGGATTCAATTACATCACCAATCACCTATCATTTCACTTCCAGTCATGCTAAGCAAAGCAACATATGGCCTATATGTCCTGGTCAGGTTGCTCCCCATACTTCCGGTCATGTTCAGAAGCCATGTTTCGAGAATAGTGGAACGACCACCAAGTGCTGATTAATTCCGTTCGAAGAATGCAACGACAGCCTATAAAACTGTTCGAAACATCCACCTTTTTCGATCTCCCGAACTGAGATTCTGCTATAGTCTCCACAGAGCAGGAATTTGTCAACTAAATAAGTACATACACCTGTATAAATGCTGAAATATAAATATTTGCACACACAAAGTGTTAGTTATTGGTAATCCGATTATCCGACCAGTAACTTGAAGGCGGAAAATTATTAAAAAGAATGACGTTTTGACTTTTCCAATAAAGAACATCAGCAAAATCATTAGGTAAACATGACGAAAACAAAAGACTAAAATTTACCGATTCAAAACGAGAATATCTTTGCCAAAGATAATTTTCTGACATCAAGCAAACCAGGTGTGAGGCCATATTAAATAACAAGAAAACTCCCAAGAAACAGAATAATATACTTTTAATACATTTATTTTCATATCTATATGCTGTTGAATGAAAATTAAATACAATCTTGTTGCAAGAAAACGCTTCTAAAGACAATGTTTTTATATAGTGTATGAGTTATGCTATGAAGATCCGTTATTGAAAAAGCTTAATACTTTTTTGTAAATGCGATAAAGTTAACAGTTCTAGGGATTATTTGGAATATATATATTATATATATATATATATATATATATATATATATATATATATATATATATATATATATATATATATATATATATATATATATACTTATAATCTCTCCCAGCAGAGTTTTAGTAAATATTTATTACAACCGCTCGATCAATTTTTAGTTGGGTTTCACAGCACTTCTCTCTCTCTCTCTCTCTCTCTCTCTCTCTCTCTCTCTCTCTCTCTCTCTCTCTCTCTCTCTCTTTGTATGGCGCTCATCTTGTATAGAAAATGTAGTAGCATATTTGATCATACAAAATACCATCGTCCATCTGTCCTTAGGAAAGAAAGACAGTCATGCCTAGTAATGAGTTCATATTTCAGAAAAAGAGGAAAGTTTGCTCTTTTCAGAAGATTGGTAAGAATATCTTCTTTTGTGCCAGTTTTTCGTTGCTCGAATCGGCTGGAGATAACATAAACAAAAATGGATACGTCTCCTTTCACAATCCTTCAGACGAAATTTCTTCTTCCTTATTTTGACATTTTATTCTGCCCCATATTCCTACGGGGCAAGATGGCCCCGTAACTTTCCATTCACATTCTCTTTGGAAAGGAGAAGCTCAGGAGTGTCACTTTCATCAAAAGCGCAGAACGAAAGCGCCACCTCTCCCGAATTTCTAGAAATAAATATAAGGTCTGTTGCTTCGCTAAAACAGAAAAATTTCACAACTGTATATGTGCACAACTGATACTTAATTTTAGTAAGAAAATTTAATTCATGTAATTATGAAATGCATTAACGTTGTGAGTAATTATACAAAAGAGGTTACGCACTAATTTATTTATTTTTTCTTTTATTCTTGCAATTATACATATCTATTCTGAGTTGTTTTTGTGTGCGTTTATCTTTTGTTGTGTGACTGACAGACAATTTTGTATTTTTATTGTAAATGAAAGTATAAGTTAATATGTCCACCTTAAATAATTCTTCAAAAGATCAGATAAAGAGAGGAGTGAAATCGTTTTGTTCCTCTGGAGATAATGATAACAACTGAATGGGACTTATTTTCTGACTTTGGAAGTGAAGGATTCCTTGAAGGACCCACACTTTTTCGTTCTTAGGAAGCCTCTGCAGATTACCCGAAGAAATGTGAAATGTTTTCCAGAAAGGATGGCTCAAAGCTCTGTAGAGATCAAGGAAGGTCATTTTTTTTTTTTGGGGGGGGGGGGCGTTAGGGGGAAGATACCAATACGATCAGACATGTTGTTTCACCCATTGAATAACCTGAGATATCCCTAAATAATGTCTTTGATAAAAAGCGAAAACTAACATTAAAATGTATTTATCGCCATGTGAAATATATTTCGCGCTGCTGTTCGAGTAAGGAAATATAAGAGACGAATGTAGGAAATAGTTTATATAGTTTACCTATGAACTGTAGATTAACCTCTTAAATGGAATTCACAGCTTCCAATTCATAAGGAATTCAACAAGATAAAATGATCATTTTGTAAGGACTAGCATCATTTTGAATAAAAGCTCTAGAAAGAACCGGATCTGTGGCTTCACACAAAGGAATTAAGTAAATTGCAAGGACAAGTTCCTTCTATAATAGAAAACCTGAATTTGATTAGTTTTAGTTCTAACATAATCAGCTATAGCACAGTCGATACAAACAATTTTAAAGACCTCTTAAAAACTTTAAATATAAGAAAAATATTCTGAAAATTTCCATGCATCTGAAATTAGTGGTAAACCATGTTAAAAGAGTCTGTTTTGCAAATGAATATGTTAGCTACACTATAAAACCCCACTATAACTTTTTCAGGGAAAAAAATATGACATCCACCACAGAGACTTTTTATTGGCAGTAAAGAATCATTCATGATAAACTTTTCCTAATATCTCCATAGTGTATATGTATAAATTCATCCACGTTTACTCCTTTAAATCTGTAATCTGATCCCATAACATTTTCCTAGTCAAGTCCTTCTTATATTTCTTTTAATTGCATTAGATAATATTGTACCGACACCTTTTAATTCTATAGCTTTGTTCACTTGCTCTTTAAAAAGAAGACGTTGGTATCCCATCATCTGAGATACGTTTCTTCTAATTGCAGCAAGACAGATCTTAACCATTCCTCAGTGCTTTCCTCACCATACCATAACTTCGCTGGGGAAAAAAACATTCAAGCTAAGGAACCTAGCTTCACTCTCGGAACAGATTTCAATTGACCGGTGTTGTACTCGAACATATATGTATCGTGTACAAGTGCTAATGAGTACATGTCTTCTGAAATTATTAAGCATGATTCTTTTATATTACTGATTTCACCAGTTACCAAGATTTAATACAGTTTTTGCTGGTTTTATAAGTATAATCTTTAAAGAAATATGGTTGGAAGGGAGTATATAAAAAGCTTGATCTACAGCTAAAGGTGACATGACCTTTCATCATGATTTCAGTTATGGTTATTTAGCTGAAATAGAAGAGATTCTCATGAATGCATTGTTTTACTGTTTTTTGTGAAATAAAAAAAGGAAATTTTTTAGGAAACTAGCAAAAATAGAGAACTCTCGTATTATGTGAGACGGGGTATAGTACGAGCAAATATAAAAGTTTCCATGATTATTGAGCAATCCAGAGTTTTATTCACTACACGACATTCCTATTTTGTTTCCCTTTTTTGCATCAAAATATATCTTGTTATTGTGTCTTATCTTTGTGCGCTATTCGTTGATTTCAATTATGAAGCTGATGGTCAAGATGATTAATTTAAATTTCATAACCTCATTAAGTAAATAACGATATTAAGCAATTTTTCAGTTGTATACATTAGATATTCCCAATGTCTTGGAGCCCATGAATCCACCAGTGAAAAATGAAGATTATTAGCCAGTTATTTTGTTATGCAAGAAAAGTATAACTCAATGGTAATCATAAAGTGCAAGAAATACAGTTGATAATGATATATTCTTTATCAACTTAGAATTTGTAATATTTATTTTCCTTTATGATAATTTTAAACGCCGTTAATAATAATTAACGTTACAGAGAAATAAATAATAATAGATTTATTTCTCTGTAACGCTCAATAAACGCCGAACCTTATGTTTGCATGTTTTCCACATATCAAGTGAGACTTTCCTTCAACTGAACGTACGTGGAAATGCGTTAAACCTTTTCAGATCTAATTAGTATTAAATTTTCACTATATTCAACGTAACTCCTAAATAACCGCACTTCCAAGAACGAATGCCACAGACCTAAGTATCGATATATTCTTGCCTCAGAGACAATATTGCTTGTTGGAAAATGGATCTTTTAATCTTAACTTTCACGACCTTCCATAATCAAGCATGTTTTTCCTCCTCTTATTTTCTTAAGGAGGAGCTGTCCTTCAAGAAAACGAGCCCATTAACATATTAATTGACTTCATTTGGTAAAGATTGCACGTTTTTCTTGTTTTAAATTTAAAATTCAAAAACTAAAAAAAATTACATTAAAATAAAAATCTAAATAAAAAAATTAAAACGGCAAAAATACATCAGGCACAAGACACTTTCCCACGTTGGTAGCACAAAGCAAACTGACAGGAGGACGAAAAATTGGAAAAGATACACAAAGACAAAAACAAATGATGCAATGCACAGCTGTGTTGGTGATGACTGGTGGTTGAGAGTAAGAACAGTCAGTTTAATCATTATGTATTCGAGGACAGTTAGTTCCTCGGTACTTCGTGCTCTTCCCACCGTACTGAAGTCTTTAGCGCCTATATGAGTTTTACATGTTTTGCTAAGAATTTGATAGGCGGCTTCCCGTTCTGTCACTGACTCCCTTATGAGAGGAGATTCGGATCTTCAGCAGCCTTTAGGGTACATCCGACGTATCTGCCCAGGTTACATCTGAGACAGGTATATTTATATATTACATCGGATGTAAAGAAGGGGGCTAATCTTATCCTTACATCCAGTCTAGTTTATAAATATAAAGTAGACTGTGCAATCCCTAAATTGCATATCATTGTGTTCTCGTTTGCAGTAAAGTAATCGTATATGATCTAGATTATAGATGGGTGTTACCCTGCTGTGGATCTGTTCATCATCTTGCTTGCACAGTGGCATAATCCTTGATCCTCTCCCCGGGCCCCATTGAGATTCCTCAGAGCAATTATCCAGTTGTTTGTAAATCTTTTTATACAGTAGGACTCTGTTTATCTGTCTTTATTTAGGCTTTAATTCTTCTGATATGCATTTTTTAAAGCAAATATAATTAGCTAAGTGAAACTTAAGTGTTGACCTAATAATTTTCCCTTTGAAGGAGCCCCTTAACCAAAATCTTTGCATATGATTTACCTGAACTCATTTATCAAAATCAGATTTCACCACTCCCAATGTAAATTACCATAGTCTTCATAGTAAACCATATTCGTATATATATATATATATTATATACATATATATATATATAGATATATATATATATATATATATATATATATATATATATATGTATATATATATATATATATATATATATATATATATATATATGTATATATATATATATATATATAGATATAGAATATATATATATATATATATATATATAGGATATATATATATATATAAACTATATATATATATATATATATATCTATATATATATATAGATATATATATATATATATATACACGAATATGGTTTACTATGAAGACTATGGTAATTTACATTGGGAGTGGGTGAAATCTGATTTTGAATAAATGATTCAGGTAAACTATGCAAAGATTTTGGTTAAGGGGCTCCTTCAAAGGGGAAAATTATTAGGTCAACACTTAAGTTTCACTTAGCTCATTATATTTGCTATAAAAAATGCATATCAGAAGAATTAAAGCCTAAATAAAGACAGATAAACAGAGTCCTACTGTATAAAAAGATTTACAAACAACTGGATAATTGATCTGAAGAATCTCAATGGGGCCCGGGGAGAGGATCAAGGATTATGTATATATATACATATATATATATATATATATATATATATATATATATATATATATATATATATATGTATATATATATATATATATATATATATATATATATATATATATATATATATATAATATATATATATATATATTGGCAATTAACAATTATCATTATAATTCTTTCGAGCAGGAAAATAACGGTAGGAGCAAATAACCAATTATTTGATCTAGGAAATTCTTTATTACTTTAAATTGTTGTAACGTTCTTAACTTTTGAAATAATCCATTTCCTTTGCAGAAAGAAACGTCTGTGCTATACAAAATATACGAATTGAATATGTAGGAATATGTACCATCCATTCAGCAGACGGGGCTCGAGGGCGATAGGACTAATAGATGTTTCAGGCAATGCGAACGAACCTTGTGTGCGTCCCGCTACATTTAATATCACGCACAATCAACGATAAGTTTGCATCGAACTGTCCCAGGATGACTTCCGCTGTTAGGGTAAAACTTTGAAAATTGAATCTCCAACGACATTTTCTTGCATTGGTGCTAACAGTCATTCAGTGCCATTCAAAATGTGGTCCGACGGCTGGAACTGTCATGCTTTTTGTTTCAACAACTTTTGTCGTCTGGTGTAATTTCGACTGGCACTTACCTATTACACGCGTCTCTGTAGTCATATGGTTTCTTATTTGTGCGCTTCTCTATGTAAACTTCGATTTTTTTAAAACGTGTATTAGTATATTGTTCCACAGCAAAATTTGAGGAGATCGCAAGGGGTTTGTCTGAGAGTCCATGTCTTATAAAGAGCGGAAGTTCTTTAGCAGTCTTTTTAACTCAGCAAATTCTTATCAGATGTCATACTGTTGTTCAATTCCTTCCATGAGACCTTTTAGCCTTCTTCTTTTAATCTAAGTTCATCTCTTTGTTAACATTTGAACATCGCCTTTTTTGTCTATTTTTTCCGTCTTTTATTGTTGTTCACTTATAAAACTTGTCTTAAGATCATTATAATGTGTCTGGAAAGAACAAACTCTAATCTCGCAGAATGTTTTTCCTTAGCCTTATTATTAAAATGACGTGGTTTATCAAAAGTGAATGCCTCTATATTCAACTCTCAGATAATTTAGAATTATAGGAATTAAAGGAAATCTCGTGTTCTGATTTCCAGGATATATCCTAGAATTCCAACACCATAGCTTTCTAATATTATATCCTCGACAATATTCATTTTGCTCCTTTTTTACGATTTGTGAATATATTTCTCAATAATATTCAAGTCGCTAAGTTTCAAAACAAGTTCTACCTTATAACACGTTCATCTGTTAAATGGAAGATGAAAGCAAAAGATAAGTTAAAATTCATAGAAAAGACAACGATAAACGAAAAGATAATAAAACATATGCACGAAAAAGAAATATGGGCCAGATACTATGACTTAAAACAAAAACAAAACATCTTTTGCAAAGCAAAGTTGCAAATGGAAATTATTTAAATTTGATAACTGTGCCCTAAACTTCTTTGCAAAATTATTTAAATTTGATAACTGTGCCCTAAACTTCTTTGCAAACAATCTGCAGCTTAGTAAAAGATATTTGAAATTTAGTTATTTTCTCTCTACAAAAAAAAAATAAAAAAAATAAATAAATAAATAAATAAAAAATATGTCGTTTCTCCCCATCCCCAAAGTATATATTAAGATTTCGAATCTTTCTGCCTGGTTAATAATAATATGACTTCACTAATTATCCATAGTCAAAAGAACAACCGTTAAAAACGTTATGTTTTTCAAAAAACAACACCAAATTCAATTCTTAAACTAAGAATACTTGCGCAAAGGTTTTTAGTGATTTCAACAATACTGATTAAACGACGCACATCTGTGGTTTTGAAGTAATCCCGAATATCGTAATCATGAAACAACCCTTTTTGGTATCCCGAAAGAATCCGATGGGATCTGATGCCCACCAAGATTAAAAGAATCGGATTGCAATATGTGTCTGTTCTTCCTGAAAACTCTCTGGTGGGCGGTAAACCATCTACTATACGTATTGGAAATCCATCTGACACCTTTGTCTTGGAAGTTCTTTGGCAAGTTTCGTGTGACTAATAAGTGTCGTTGTCATCTGTAGAAAAAAAAAAAATGAAATAGAAAACGAGCAGACATTACGCGGTTCGTGCATTGTTTTACCAATTTGGTATTTTCGATAAAGAAGTTTATTTCTGCTCTTATATGCAAATTGTATATCGTACACCGTATATGTACCTTATTATACTTCACTTGGGATAATACATTCAAATGTTAACTGTTCTTTTATGCTTATTCATATTTATTGTAATCGATTTGTTTCTGTAAACTATATTTTAGATATCCAAATAACACATTTGTGATTGATTTAAAATACTAAATGTCTATACGACCGTTTACTTCAATCTCATATCTGATCGTAAATTACTTTTTCAAGCCGTCGCTTGCTAACTAATAGACTAGTTACATGGAAATAAAATTCTCTCTTAAGAGAAGCATGAATGGATAGTAAGCCACAATTTTTCTTATTGATTTTGACATTTTTTCACATTTGCTTCTTATGTGGCCGTGTTGATAAAGTAAACCCAGAAGAAAGGACGAGCTAGCTAATTATGAGAGATATGAGTGAGGTACATGGGTTACAGAGCCCCATATAGTAAGTTCCGGAGCTAGTCAGTAGGAAAGAAAGTTCTGAAGCTTAATGTAGTAAAAGGACAGGGAGGAAAATACTGTAATGAGAGCAAACGCGATAACTCCAATAATATTAATTTATTTTTAGAATAACGCTTAAGCTGTAAAAGAACGAGTCGGTTGAAGAGACTGTAGCAAGAAAGCTTCTTGCTACAGTCTCTTCAACCGACTCGTCCGAAGATGACCTACGAGAAGGTCGAAACGTAACATAATACCAGCTATACCAACACCAACACCAGCCCTTAAACCAAAGACGACCTGGCCCGAACTGAACTACGCTTACGGAATAATACCGGCACTGACGACGACCCCTGCTTGACCTGGACCTGATATCCTGTTCTAATAAAAGATTCCTTCAGCATTTACAATTTTTGAAAAATTCCCAATATGAATATTGGCCAGTTACTCAGAAACATCGCTGAGCCTGAGAAGCGAATTGTAAGGAAAATAGAAAAAAAACTATATATAAAATCAACTCGCTTAATTCTGCCATCCTTTTTAACAGTATTATTATTATTATTATTTTATTATTAAAAAATATTTGGAAACTTTTTCGAACATACGGTTAGCTGAAGATAAAAGAACATTGTTACTTTGAAAAGATGTGCCTCTTCTTTAAAGGACTGCATCGATAAATAAAAATTTAATTTTGCCATTGCTTTCTTTCGTGCAATGGAAATAATCAATGTGATGAAGAACATTCTTACTCTACGTATTAATTCGCTCGCATAGAAAGCTCTTTACCAAATCATTAACCTCTTTCAAATTTTTTACTTCCCTCTTCATGAAATGGCAATAATTTATCAGTTCTCAATTTATATTATCAAATTTCTGAATCATTCGAAAAACAAAATTCATCCCATCCCTTTCGGAAGCAGTTCTAAATAAACCTGCACGAAAATCAGACTCCTTAAACTCCAGTGAAAATCCCGGAGCTCTTCATTGGAATTTCCACCAGTTGGAAGGGAAAAGAATTCTGAGGACATTCAACAGAGGCTCTGTTGTGTGATGCTCAAACCTTTAGGAAACTTTATCTGCGTCTAATTATTCTGTTGTAGTTGTTAAGTTCACTTTGATGGTTTTTTTTTTTTTTTTTTTTTTTTTTTTTTTTTTTTTTTTTGGGGGGGGGGTGGGGGGGGGGGTGGGGGGCGGTGCGGACTGGGCTTATAAGGATAGTTCCTTAAAATTATAAGCACTGATATAAAAATATAAAAACTTCTGGTACAAAATTATTCAGACCTAAATATTCTCTCCTAGTATTATAAAACCCTCATGTATGAGTTAATCTTAAAAATATTATTCCGCGTTAACATACATTGTTAGACAAAAAGAAAATATAGAACGAAGAAAGAAATAATTCGTACCGAAAATTTCGTTACAGAAAATGTTCTGCCATCAATAAACGCACGGAAATTTCCTGTCGTTGAATAATGGCAGCCTCCCACCCAACACAATATGTTCCGTCCATAAGAAAATGGGAGGAGACGAAGAGAAATTTCTCTCCCATCTTGGACGAGAAAAGGAAAGGCGATAATTGTTATGAATGTCAGTGTCAGCGACAGGAAATCAGGTCACATCCGATTCTTTCTTCCCTTCAGAAGTCCCATTAGATCCACGTGGTAGTTTTATCTTCAAGTGTTCGTACCGTTTTCATAATTCTGGACACATCAAAGGCAGACAAAGGCAGGGAGGAGATGGCCCCATCACCGTGCGAAGTTTTAGGAATGACATTAACCTTGGTTGTTAATATTTTCTGTGTATGAATCTTTATAAAGCAATCCCAGGGGAGTTTTTGTTTTTGCCTGAGGGATCAAATCGTAGATCAGTGAATTGAATGATGAGAGCGAGAGTGACTTGGCCTGTTTTTATGTTAACGCATATGAGCCGAAATGGCCATTTATTACCAAAGCAAACTATTATGAAAGTAAAAATGTGGCAATGACGAATAGTGGAGGATCCATTAATTAGTTCTGAGTTATACATTTATACATATTTTTACTTAGCATAGTGGTTCACAAACTTTTTCTGGTTGTCACCCACTTTCCATACAGGATACCTGTCCATGGCCCACCGCCCACCTGTAACTTTGCCCGAACTGGCTCCCTACCCACTAGACTCCGTTGGCTTTATACATATATATCCTCAGATTATGGCCCCCCTGCATTCTGCTATATGGCCCCCAGTTTAGGAACCACTGATTTTAGCATTATATGCCTACCTTTATTACAGGACATTTTTTTGGACTCATGATTCGTCCCTTAATCAGAAGTAGAACTTTTAAAGTCTTAGTGTAAATCTATGGTAGTGTTTTAGGAAATTGCGATTATTTTTGTTTTTGTGAAAATAACTTTTTTCCTCCTTGAAGAACTGAAATCATTGTTCTCCAATATTCGAGACGTATAGAGCAAACCACCCCTCTCTCTCTCTCTCTCTCTCTCTCTCTCTCTCTCTCTCTCTCTCTCTCTCTCTCTCAAAAGGTTTGTAAGGCTCAGATATTCTAATTTCGATAATAAATATGCGTGACGCTTTGATGTAATTTGTAACTTATGAACATTTTAGCTAGCATTTAGTTACTTGTGTGTACTATTATAAGAGAATAACTGGCTGAACTACATTTAAGAAGCTACATTGATTTTCGGGTCATTTTACGTGTCCATCTGGTATAAAGAAATGTAAAATTACCGTAAATGTGCAATGCATGTAAGATTTGCACAGGTTCCAATGTAAATCATCGCATATCTAATACACAATAGTTTTTAGATTATCACGTTTTATGACTGTAAACAAACTTATAAGCAAAATTACGTCGTATTGTGATACAAAGATTTGCAAAGAATATTCTATGGCTTCACCTCTGTCTTACCTCATTATTGTTGAAAACCGGTAATACACTAAGAACTATCAGCTATGAGACCAGATACCTCCGCCAGTAACCTACATCTGCCCAATGATCCTCATGAAGCGCCTCAGGTCCAAGAGAACGCAACTCCCGCCACTCTTCGTTGGCGATGTCAGTTGTCAGATTATTATTTTGATTAAATAGACAGGACGTAAGTAGAACGCCCGAACCTCCTGAGGTTCGATGTATAACCCTATTACATTCAGGAAGGAAATTTTCCTTTATTTTGCATGGGGAACAATTATCTTTAACATCATAATCTAGATCGTACACCTTTTTTTCTTCATACATAGTCTCGTGATGCTCGTGTCAGGGCAAGAAACGACCTAAGGTTGCTCTTCCATGTGTTCTTGGTATAAAAAAGAATAGAATAGAATAAAATGTATATTCGAATCGAATCGGAATTTATGTGAAAGATGAACGTCTCTCCCTTTGCGCTGCCAAAAAAAAAAAAAAAAAAAAAAAATACTTAGAAGATTCTTCGGGGCAATCTAGTTTTCTGCTCAATGTATAAGTTGTATGAAACTCTCAGCTGCAGTCCATGAAACGGCCAGGTGGAGGCCTGTGCTGTTTGGCACCTATAGCTATGCTAGACGCACGATCTTGGCTAACTTTAACTCTAAGTAAAATAAAAACTATTGAGGCAAGGGGCTTGAATTGCCACCACTGGTCTGTTACAAAGTTTCATTGACCGCGGCTAAGAGTTTCATGAGCCGTGCCTGAGAGTTTATATACATACATATATATATATATATATATATATATATATATATATATATATATATATATATATATATATATATAATATATGCACACACCAGAAGGCATAGGAAAAATACAACATTAAGCATGTCACTTTATTCTAACTGCGACGTTTCGAGCCTAATGTCTCATCTTCCAGGATAATATGAAAGATAAAATAAAGCTGATGTACAATTCATCATAACAAATTATTTTTGTTGACAAGCAAAACACATTGAATAAAGCAAAACAAATAAAACAAATAGAAAAACAAAAAGAAAAGATCAGTTAAAGTTAAGAGTAGTTAAAAAGACACCTTGTCCTAACGAAGTTCAGGTACTGTTTGGAAAGTCCACTGAAAATAATCAACAAGAAAGGCGTTGTATATAATATGTACTTCAGTCCAATAAAGGTCTACTTTGTGTTTACGTAGAAGTGAAAGTGGATTGAGAATATTTGATGTGAATTCTATAACTCAAGCTATCTTCAGCTGCACTGTATTAAAAAATGTTTTAAATGTAATTAGTTTGAGTGTACATTATTATAAACTTAGATTTAGTAATTTGCTAATGTTAAGCGATATAGTTGATGTATCTTATGTGACACCGGCGTTCTATTCGATTACCACTGAGGTAATAGGAAAAATGTATAGGAAAAAAAAATCCGTATGTTACTTGCAGACAACTTATTATTACCTCAAACTTTTTTGAAAACCAAGATTTGTGAGTGATTACCTGCTACTACGCTGGATACTGATTTAGAGACGCATCAATGTTCCTTTTATAAGTAATTTGGAGAGGGAGTTTATATACAAATATATGAATGGGCTTTTGGCAACAAACCACAGAATGAAGGTTTTAAACATTAAAAGTTTAGATTTATGTGATAACTGCAGCGAAGCAGAACTTGTATTGCAATTTCTTTTATTTTAGTAATGACATTATGCCAATTTTGTTGTATTTTCAAAAGAATTTGTTGAGATTTGTTTATGAATCAAGAGAGAGAGAGAGAGAGAGAGAGAGAGAGAGAGAGAGAGAGAGAGAGAGAGAGAGAGAGAGAGAGAGTATGGAATTGATAAATTTGTTGTTTATGTATTTAATTATTATGATAAGTATTAAAAACATATTTGATTACCGTAATGTTGTTCATGTTTAGGAAAAATAAATTTGTAAAATAATTCCCGAAGTTTCATTGAACGTTTCATCAAACAGATCTCACCAAAGTCAAAGCCCTTACACCAAGTTCCTCAATTAATTCAATTACAGCGCGTGCACTGACCGCCATTCAAAAGTAATTCTAGGCCTTTCTGCGTAAATTTACTTAAATTGCAGGGGCTCTACATAGTTTGCAAAGAGCAAAGAATGGCAGGGATTAGGATATGTGTATTATATTACACTTAGATGATTATATCTGCCATACATAGTTAAAAAATAAATAATTAAAACAAATATATATATATATATATATATATATATATATATATATATATATATATATATATATATATATATATACATATATATTATATTATATATATATATATATATATATATATATATATATATATATATATATATATATATATATATATATGAATAACTTGATCACGAAGTATATAAAACGTGATGCTATGTTTATATATATATATATATATGCATACATACATATAAACATATAAATTCGTCACATATACAAGTTTAACTTGTTATACCCACAAATACCAAGCAAAATAAAAAGAAAGACTAAATATCGAATTCTTCTTACCTTGGGGTAACTTAGTACATAAGAGGATTGGTAACTGATAAGCACATCTGCTCCAGGTAGGAATCGGTAGATGCATTTATTATAATTACCTTTGGGTGTATGCCATCCCAAGGTATAGTTTATTCGATGTTATGTTATATTTGGTTTGTTTGGGAATTTCACACATACCTAGATGTATGGGCATTGGAGGTTATGATATATGTTATTAATGGACTTTATCCCTTTTGAGATTTAATTTCTATAATACCTATTTTATTGTGCAATAATGGGAATGGCCACTACAAACTTTCTTTTGTACTGAAGGGAGCCATCAGTAGGTTTGATGTTGTTTCAATCCTGCTAATAATATGTTTTTCTTTTTTAAATATTAAGCTTCACTTTCACAGATTAAATTTTGTAGGGGGCCAGGTCCTTTGCCTTAGAAATAACAGGTGGAGTATACAACAACAGTATCAAACACTGCATTGACCATCGCCAGCTGCCAACTGCGGATAATATTTAACTCGCAGGTGGTAAACAGAAACCGATGAAGGACAAAAGAGGAACTTGCTGCTAGCTAAGTCTCTCATTTAACTGCGTATAGATAAGGATCGCATAGAACTTTATTAAATTATGCGAAAATATAACAAAAAGTCACTTACCTGCTGCGCCCTTATTCCCCTATACGGAAAATAGAATCCTTTATCGTTCTTCTTCTTCTTCTTCCATGGACAGAGTAACTTCATTGAAGGGAAGGCGAGGTGGAGGTCATTACTTTGCTTTCCTTTTCTCTTCCTGAGATTTTATGGCCAAACTTTCAATGAACCCAATGAATATCTTAACTGTTATAGAATTTCAATACTTTTAGGAAATTATTTTCTGATTTAGGGGGAGATATAGTCCTTTTCTTGGGGGCTTTTTTATGGCCTATTATCAAAAGCCCCTCCAGGATAATAGAGAGAGAAGAGAGAGAGAGAGAGAGAGAGAGAGAGAGAGAGAGAGAGAGAGCTAGCAAACGCTTCCCATTAAACCATTTAGTGAACAGCAATAAGCCAAATCCACAGACCATAGACTGATGCTGCAGTTTTGTATGGAAACAATTTTTAAAGGAACATAATATTTCTGGCTGCTAATTTTCATTTAAGCATTTGCAGTGAATATGAAACTTTCTTTCTCCAAACAATAATAATTAATGACAGGAAATGGAACAGACTATATGCAAATTCGTGGTGACCTAACACTCGTGCATTCCTGTCTTGCTATCGAAATGTCCTATCTGTTCTCAGCTCAATAGTATGTTTGTGTGTGTGTGTGTGGTGTGTGTGTGCGGACAGTATTTGTGTGTAGAACACCATGTGTACTATGTTTGTGCAGCTATATATTGGTTTATACTCATATAATATATAAATTTTGGTTCACAGAGAGATACGGAAAATAATGCTAACACTATTCATATAATGGCAAATTTAAACGGGAAACTCGAAAACTATTAATGACTGCTCACGGCTAGCAACAGAAAAATGATTTCGTTATGATGTCAAAAATATGAAAAAGTACAATGGAGATTAGGAGACCATCAGAGTGTTAATGACTGCCTACAAAAAGGAATTTGTTATTACCTAAAAAATTGAAGAATATGCTGCATTACAGCATTGATAGAACCCAATATTTACAAGAGCCATTAGAAAATGTAATGACGTCATTTGGCCATAACCATCCTTCCATAATAACTAATTGAGATTCGCCTTGGTTGGATTTGTCTGTCTCAAGATCTGATGATTAAACTTTTTACAGTTCTTTCCAGAAGCTTTTGAGGAAATCTGTGCACAGACAGACTTACAAGACAGCTAAATTATTAAGAGGATAATAATTTGGCTCCTTGTAGACCCTCAAATCCTTTTGCTTGTGGTCGACACCAGCCCCGATTCCGCCTCTATGAGGGTGTTTATGTATGAGGGCCACAACATCCTCGAAGCTGACCCGCACTTCCTATCTCTCATCCTCAGACTTCTTAAACGCTGAGGCTTAGTCCCGAAAATATGGAACTGCCGATCTGGCTCTTGCTCCGGAGTGTTATGGACAGAAGACACCGGTTCTTATTAGAAATGCGGTTGCTTATGTATTTGGCGCTGGTGGATGAATAAATTTCTAATAATAATGATTTTTTTCACTTTAGCTTTCCTCTTCAAGGAATTATTGTAATTCCTCTAAGCTCTTTGCTTAGTTTTATTCCCAGCACGGCAAGACCGCAAAAATGGTATTATCTTCATTTGAACGATTTTGTCTCCTTGTGTTGAATTTGGTCTGTTTGCCATGGTAAGCTCGTCTGTATGTAAAATCAACCCATGATTGGTTAATTTTCCTTGAATTTCATGACTTCAAGAAACTTATCCTCTCAAAATAGCCATCCTGGGATAAGGATCTAATATAGTTTTTGAAATATTAATTGCATTTTTCTAGCAGTGGTATAAATATGCATATGATAGACATGTCGGTCTCAATGGCATACTGATCAGTAAAGCCTATTATTCACAGAACTTGGGCTTACCAATAGCTGTACCATCTGTGAATATGAAGCCTAATCCATTACCAGAAATATGAGAGGGGTCTTCAATCAGCTGCACAAGATCAGAGAACTCATGAGCAGACTGGCTATGCTGATCTGTGGAATTTGAACTTAGCCACTCACTGTGCCTTGCATTGTAATCTCCAATACTAACGAATTTAGCCTTTGGATCCAGTGACTGATCCATACTAATCATTTCCAGGAGACAGTCATATATAAAATCGTCTATATTTGGTTTTTGGTAAACAGCAAATATATAAAAATTGTAGAACTTAGTGAAAATTTTAATCTAAAAAACTTCATGGCAAGTACAATCCAAGTTTTTCTAATGATGAATAGGTCGTCCAGACATTGTATTTACGTGATACTCTGATGATAAATAGAACGAGGACCATCAAACCCTGGTATTAAAAATTAAATTTTTGACTTGTCACCACCTGCAAGTGTCTCATATAAAAACTTAAAATCGTATTTATAAGCACGCTCTGTAGACCAAGAAATTTGACCTTACACCCAGAATATAAAAAACGAATGTGAGAAAATTCTGTACTTAATCAACATGATATGCACTGTTGCTCCATTTATTAAATGGGGTTTGAGTGCCCAAGGCATAAGGATTCCATTTGGACAAAACGGCCATGTTCAAAGGACTGAAATGCATGTGAAAAAAAAAAGGCCTGTTACCTCCCGAAATTTAAATAATACTTGTGACAGATGTCTTCTATAATAGAAAAATTTTATTGCAAGGCAGGAGGGCAATTCTAAATTAAAACAAATATAGTTCTAAAAATAAACAATGCTAGCACGGTTGAAAGTTTGAAGAAACAGGCAGCAGTTAAGATAAAATACACATGAGAAAACTATTTCGAAATTTGGTATGTATCTGCTGATTAATACGTTAGCTACACTATACAATCCTCTCTGTTAATTACCCATTGGAAGACATTCTATCTATCAGAGGGGCTTTATTTTTCGTATTATATTTTCTTTAATATCTTCATACAGCATAACTTTCTCTTCACCTCATGGTTATTTTATTCCAGGACTAGAATACATACAATCTGAAGCTTTTTTGGCGACCCTCACAAATGACGATTTACAATAACCCCCATCTTTTATGACATATAAATCAGAAATCTGAAGATATTTTCGAAAGATGTCCTTCATATACATATGTTTTACCGGTAATTGAATTTGATAACATTATCCAAACATTGTTTAATTCTAGATTTATTTCTTCCAAACAGACGTTGGTAACTTTTATCATCTTAGATACGTTACGTCTAAGTGAAACACGGCAGATACAGCTAATCGTTACTGTACAGTAACTTCTCCATGATAAGCCAGTCGATTCATGGGAAATGACATCACTTAGGATCGATTTTCTATTGTCAGTTGCTGTATCTTTACATCTATATTGTGTAGAAGTGCTAATGTAATACATGTCTTCTCACGTTCTGTAGCATGTCCTTTTATTTGACTGATTTTCCTAAAACGACCAATTTCCAAGATTTAACCCAGCTCTCTGTGATTATTAAAAAGATTAAGATTTTAACAAATACACTCATAAGAGATTATCTAAACTGGGCTGATATCAACAGTGTACATCTTTTCTCTATCGTAATAAGCAAATAGATTATTTGTAAGGACACCAACTTTGGTACTTCTGAAGACCAAGAACCGGATGTTGATAATGCCTGGTCTGGTGAAAAAGCGCAAAACCCAAACCTGTGGAAGGCAAGATCCTCGTTGGAGGAAGCATTGGCGTTTCTTTATAATTAATTTCTTATTCTACAGGTTCGCCTAATACAAGACATTCATCCTCGTTTTACCTTGTGTTTTTTTCAGCTCCACTATTCACTGAATGACAATATTCCTACCAGCATGTTTTCATCCTATCAAGTGAATAATATTAAAAATTATTACATTTTTAAATCTCACTGATATTCTGATTTTAATCGATCTAACGTACCACGTGAATGAGCTCTACCCTATTCTGGGTCCTTATATGAAAATGATGTTTTACATTTATTACAATGTTCTCTTATGTTAGAAAATTCTTTCGTTTTCAAAGTACATCCCGTACGGTGACTGACTCCGAGATGAGAGTCGATTCTGACTTTGAGCAGTCTTTTGGTGGCTCCCACGTATTTCCCGATCTTACAAAAGACTGCTCAAAGTCAGAATCGACTCTCATCTCGGAGTCAGTCACCGTACGGGATGTACTTTGAAAACGAAAGAATTTTCTAACATAAGAGAACATTGTAATAAATGTAAAACATCATTTTCATATAAGGATTTTCGTATTGTCACCCAAGCGCCCAATGACTATTCTCTCTCTGTTTTGGAGTCGTTAACAATCAAACAGCTTGTGCCCCCATTAAATGGTCAGACTTCTTCCACAGTTCTATATATAGCATAGTTGACGTTCTTCTTTCCAAACCAGACAATGTCACTCAGTTTTTTAACTCCATTGAGATAGGTACTAACTTTTAAGCATTCTTCACTTTTTAATTTTTTATATATATATATTTTTTTAGTTCATTTTTTAGTTCATTTTTTAAATTATTATATTTAACTTTTATGTACTTCCATTTTTATTAATATTAATATTAATACTGAGTCTTTTTTAATTTGTATATTTTGTATGTTTTACAGCCCTGATGATGAGACCCAAAGTCTCGCAAATTTGGAAAATACATGTATGATGTTACGCTGGCTTTTCTCCATCCTATTCATTTATATATATATATATATATATATATATATATATATATATATATATATATATATATATATTATATATATATATATATATATATATATATATATATACGATTGGTTAAATTACCCATAAGGGCTTGTTTCCTCGACTATGTTTAGGGACAGTGTGATTTGTACATCCAAAGAGGGTGAAACTGCGAAGTTAAGAAGTCATTGTGCCTATTACCTATCGCAAATGTATACATATTTGGCAAAAAAGTGATCAGCATGCTCTATATGCTCAAGACAAGACCTGAGAAACATCCAACAATAAAATAAGAATTCCACACCTGAACATGATTAAGACGATGACCCAGACTCTCAGAAAATCTAACCTTTTTGCATTTACTTACCGAAACACCTTAGCCAAATCATTAATTAACGTCCAACAATAGACATCCCCCAAGGACACAGGCTTCTATTAAATTCCTTTGCCTGGAGTGTGACCAATCTTACATCGGTTTACAGGAAAATCCCTTCCTCAGAGATTAATACAACGTGAATGATCAGTTAGGTTTGGACAACAGAATTCAGCTATTTTCCACCATATAAATGAACATAACCACAGAATGAACTGGAATTTGTCACATATGATTTAAAGCAGCAACTGCTGGTACATGAATCAGATGATAGAATCTGCCTTGATTAAACATCTCAAAGGGCACATGGGATTCAGACGGCATTGATAAAGTTTTCATTCAACAAACGCTTAAGAGGATTAAAGAAGGATTATCAGTGGGTGCGACCTAAATTGGCTTAACTGTGGATGGATCTCTTGGTATAAATAACACATTCTCTGTAACTTTTCTCATTCATCTATCTGAAGAGAGAAACAGCAGTCTCTGAAATATAGAATTTTCTCTTTATATTTTGGCGTTTATATGGGATCCTTTTATTAGATATCTACATATTCCATGCTCAGCGAGTAACCTTTACTTTCACTTTACTGTGAGCTTCGGATGGGATGCATCTTCTCTCAGCTTACTATATACTACCATCATTTTAATGGCACGATTATACTAGCACAAACACATGTATATATATATATATATATATATATATATATATATATATATATATATAATATATATATATATATATATATATATATATATATATATATATACATACACACACACACACACACACACACACACATATATATATATATATATATATATATATATATATATATATATATATATAGCGTGTGGGTGTGAGCACGTGTCTCAGAAAGGTATTTCTTAACGTCAGCTGATCTGCGTTAATTTTTTTTTTTAAATGAACGCAAATAAAAGGTATTTTATCACAATATAACCGCTGCGACCCTAACTTGTATCTAAATCGCAAATGGGATAGTTAAACCATTTGATATTCTAGTTTCGCAATGCTCTCTCTCTCTCTCTCTCTCTCTCTCTCTCTCTCTCTCTCTCTCTCTCTCTTTCTCAGAATAAATAATTTTCTGCATTGAGGACTTTGTTCATCATTTTTCAGGTCAAGTCCTTTGATAATGTAAGTGAAAAATGAAATAGAAAATCCACGAAAAGAATTTATTTTCATGCGGCCCTTTCTCATTCTTAGAAATGTAAGTAAAAGAGCCTCACAGGGATAGAATTGTGAATCGACGTAATATTTCATGGTGACTTTGCAATGGAGGTTAAACTGCCGGAACGGGCAATGAGATTTTATGAAGTAACGTCAGGTGGTACACTGGGTTGGTTCGCTGATTTCTAGAGGATATTTCAGCAGTAGACTACACTTTGTTTATATCGAAGACAGAAGAAGTTCAAAATACTTTGAGGAATGTTTATTTCTACGAGAAAAACCGACGACACTCCAATCAACTAAATAATTGCTTTTTGTCTTCTCAGAAAGACTTTTCTCCGGTTATGCCTTATGTTTAAAAGCAAATATTATTTAAGGCGACTGAGACTCTCTGTGCGGAACTCTGCGAGCGGAATGTGCTACCAGGGCAAAGTAAGAAATCAATTTCATGCACTCTGTGAGTATCCTTAAAGGAGTATGTAACATGGAGACGGTTCTCTTCCTCTAAATTCTATATATTTTCTGGAGAATTTTGGGTCCTCGGCTTCTATTCCTTCCAGTTGTGTTGTTTGTTAAAGTAAGGAGTGGCGAGGCAATAAGTTAGAGGTCAGGGGTGTTGCTCCCCCTCTGCCTCGGAAAAAAAACGCTTTATAACATTTAACAAGCATTTTGGGGCAAGTTTGATACTTTTGTGGTGGTTAACATGAAAAACCTGTAACCAATGATTCTTGTTAGATCGAATCCAGTTACAGATTGAGATTGGAAACTCTAAGACAATGTGACAGGTATCCAAGAAAGATTTATTATAAACATTGATTGTTGTACACATCAGTTTCAAGAAAGATTCTCCATCCTCTCTCTCTCTCTCTCTCTCTCTCTCTCTCTCTCTCTCTCTCTCTCTCTCTCTCTGTTACTTTCCACATTTACCTGCTGTTCTGTTCTTAGTTCATCAGGACCATCTTACCCCCTTGTTTCATCGTTGATTTTTTTTTCTTCATTTTACACATGATTTCTGAAAATCTGTCTTTGTACTACACTATTGCTACAACAGCATCAACAACATCATCATCATCAACAATAACTACTACTACTACTATTAATATTAATATTATTACACGTTTTAATTAGTGTTCACATTGATGTTTGATAATAATCCACTCCTAGGGGCACCATTCATAGTTAAAGGTGGGGGTAGCCGC
>NC_087220.1:6000955-6010955 GCF_015104395.2 Macrobrachium nipponense
AATGGGACTTATTTTCTGACTTTGGAAGTGAAGGATTCCTTGAAGGACCCACACTTTTTCGTTCTTAGGAAGCCTCTGCAGATTACCCGAAGAAATGTGAAATGTTTTCCAGAAAGGATGGCTCAAAGCTCTGTAGAGATCAAGGAAGGTAATTTTTTTTCTTTTTTTGGTGGTGGGGGGAGGCGGCGGTGGTTAGGGGGAAGATACCAATACGATCAGATATGTTGTGTCACCCATTGAATAACCTGAAATATCCCTAAATAATGTCTTTGATAAAAAGCGAAAACTAACATTAAAATGTATTCATCGCAAGTGAAAAATATTTCGCGCTGCTGTTCGAGTAAGGAAATATAAGAGACGAATGTAGGAAATAGTTTATATAGTTTACCTATGAAATGTAGATTAACCTCTTGAATGGAATTCACAGCTTCCAATTCATGATGAAATGATCATTTTGTGAGGACTAGCATTCATTTTGAATAAAAGCTCTAGAAAGAACCGGATCTGTGGCTTCACACAAAGGAGTTAAGTAAATTGTAAGGACAAGTTCCTTCTACAATAGAAAAGTTTTATTACAAGGCAGAAGGGAAAACCTAAATTTGATTATTTTTAGTTCTAACATAATCAGCTATAGCACAGTTGATACAAACAGTTTTAAAGAACTGTTAAAAACTTTAAATATAAGAAAACTATTCTGAAAATTTCCATGCATCTGAAATTAGTGGTAAACCATGTTAAAAGAGTCTGTTTTACAAATGAATATGTTAGCTATACTATAAAACCCCACTATAACTTTTTCAGGGAAAAAAATATGACATCCGCCACAGAGACTTTTTATTGGCAGTAAAGAATCATTCATGATAAACTTTTTCTAATATCTCCATAGTGTATATGTATAAATTCATCCACTTTTACTCCTTTAAATCTGTAATCTGATCCCATAACATTTTCCCAGTCAAGTCCTTCTTATACTTCTTTTAATTGCATTAGATAATATTATACCGACACCTTTTAATTCTATTGCTTTGTTCGCTTACCCTTTAAAAAGAAGACGTTGGTATCCCATCATCTGAGATACGTTTCTTCTAATTGCAGCAAGACAGATCTTAACCATTCCTCACTGCTTTCGTCACCATACCAGAACTTCGCTGGGAAAAAAACATTCAAGCTAAGGAACCTAGCTTCACTCTCGGAACAGATTTCAATTGACAGGTGCTGTACTCGAACATATATGTATCGTGTACAAGTGCTAATGAGTACATGTCTTCTGAAATTCTTAAGCATGATTTTTTTATATTACTGATTTGACCAGTTACCAAGATTTAATACAGTTTTTACGGGTTTTATAAGAAGAAATCTTTACGAAATATGGTTGGAAGAGATTATTTAAAAGAGCTTGATCTACAGCTAAAGTGACTTGACCTTACATCATGGTTTCAGTTGTGGTTATTTAGCTGAAATAGAAGAGATTCTCATGAATACATTCTTTTACTGTTTTTTGTTAAATAAAAAAAAGGACATTTTTTAGGAAACTAGCAAAAATAGAGAACTCTCGCTTTATGAGAGACGGTTGTAGTACGAGCAAATATAAACGTTTCCATGATTATTGTTCACTCCAGAGTTTTATTCACTACACGACATTCCTACTTTGCTCTCCTTTTTTGCATCAAAATATATCTTGTTATTGTGTCTTATCTCTGTGCGCTATTCGTTGATTTCAATTATGAAGCTGATGGTCAAGATGATTAATCTAAATTTCATAACCTCATTAGGTAAATAACGACATTAAGCAATTTTTCAGTTGTATACATTAGATATTCCCAATGTCTTGGAGCCCATGAATCCACCAGTGAAAAATGAAGATTATTAGCCAGTTATTTTGTTATGCAAGAAAAGTATAACTCAATGGTAATCATAAAGTGCAAGAAATACAGTTGATAATGATATATTCTTTATCAACTTAGAATTTGTAATATCTATTTTCCTTTGTGATAATTTTAAACGCCGTTAATAATAATTGTACAAGTTTATAGATTTATTTCTCTGTAACGCTCAATAAACGCCGAACCTTATGCTTGCATGTTTTCCACATATCAAGTGAGACTTTCCTTCAACTAAATGTTCGTGAAAATGCGTTAAACCTTTTCAGATCTAATTAGTATTAAATTTTCACTATATTCAACGTAACTCCTAAATAACCGCACTTCCAAGAAGGAATGCCACAGACCTAAGTATCGATATATTCTTGCCTCAGAGACAATATTGCTTGTTGGAAAATGGATCTTTTAATCTTAACTTCCACGACCTTCCATAATCAAGCATGTTTTTCCTCCTTTATTTTCTTAAGAAGGAGCTGTCCTTCAAGAAAACGAGCCCATTAACATATTAATTGACTTCATTTGGTAAAGATTGCACGTTTTTCTTGTTTTAAATTTAAAATTTAAAAACTAAAAAAAAAAATAATTAAAATAAAAATGCTAAATTAAAAAATTAAAACGGCAAAAATACATCAGGCACAGGACACTTTCCCACGTTGGTAGCACGAAGCAAACTGACAGGAGGACGAAAAATTGGAAAAAGATACACAAAGACGAAAACAAATGATGCAATGCACAGCTGTGTTGGTAATGACTGGTGGTTGAGAGTAAGAACAGTCAGTTTAATCATTATGTATTCGAGGATAGTTAGTTCCTCGGTACTTCGTGCTCTTCCCACCGCACTGAAGTCTTTAGCGCCTATATGAGTTTTACATGTTTTGCTAAGAATTTGATAGGCGGCTTCCCGTTCTGTCACTGACTCCCTTATGAGAGGAGATTCGGATCTTCAGCAGCCTCCAGGGTACATCCGACGTATCTGCCCAGGTTACATCTGAGACAGGTATATTTATATATTACATCGGATGTAAAGAAGGGGGCTAATCTTATCCAAGGTATATAGAATGGTCAGGTAGAGTCATTTGTGGGGGGTTGCGGCTTATCCCCCCAAGAGCCGCATCACCTGGAGGCCAGGTCAGAGTGAGAAGTCACTCCGACCCAACTTGATATGGAAACCCCTAAATTACATACGAAGAAACTATGACGCCCGTGGTCCAGGGGTTAACGTTGACCCAATTCAAACATATCAGCTACGAGCTCGAATCCTACCATTGGCTTCAGATAAAAATTATAGCTACACATATATACATATACATACACACACACACACACACACACACACACACACATATATATATATATATATATATATATATATATATATATAAGTAAATATAAATATATATAGATATATATATATATATATATATATATATATATATATATGTGTGTATTTATATATATACATATACATATATAAAGTACATATATATATATATATATATATATATATATCTATATATATATATATATATATATATATATATTATATATATATGTACAATATCATTATTTAATAACCCACAAATATCATTGAATATCAGATTCACTCTACCTGGGGAATAACTTACACCCATGACAATCAATTAATTCGAAATAGTGATTAAATATTTGTGAGAACGAAAAAAATCACGCAAATAAAACGACAAAAATGCACATTTAGCCAAGTGTTACAAACTTACCAGTCAGCTATCATGGTGGAGGCGCGATGATGCCGATTCTAAATACAGGACCTTCAGTACCTCGTTTTACATTCTTCGAATACAACCATAGTTTTGATTTTTTATATAATCTAAATTATTATTTAAATAATGTCAAACAACTGCGCCGTGTTTGGTTGTTATTCAAATAGTAGAAAAAAAGAGGAGGTATCCTTTTTCCGATTCCCTCGTGATGAGGAAACAAGACGGAAATGGGTTCATCGTTGTAATAGAAAGGACTACTTTAACCCTACTGCTCATCGCATATGCAGTAAACATTTTGAAGAAAATGCATATAAAAGAGACCTGCAGCAGGAACTTCTTGGATCGCGAGCCCCAGCAATGAAATTCAGTAGTATGAATGTGAGGAAAGCAGTGCAGCTTCTTTCGGAAACAACATCTAAAGCTTTAGATTTTTATGGAAGTCAGAGACTTTTGACGAGCATGTCCTGGGAAAGCACAAGGGACTTTATAAAGCTTGTCGACTCCTGGTTTGTTGTGTTTAATTTAAGGGTACCTTATGACAGAAAAAATAAAATCTATAAATGCTTATGGGATGCAACTGACGGAACAGAATAAAATCCTTGACAATATGAAGTGTACTGCTGAAACAATACGAGTTTGCAAAAGTAATAAGATCTATCAGTTCCAAAAGGGACTTATTGTGTCATGCAAATCCTTGCCAAGGTTGCATATGTATAAAAGTAAATATGATGTATCATACATAATTACCTCCAGACTTAACCAAGATGGACTGGAAAACATGTTTGGCTGTCTTAGACAAATGGGTGCAACATATGATCATCTTACGCCAGATGAAGTCAAACACAGAATAAGGTCATATTTACTTGGCAAAATAAACTCAATAACTGGAAAAAATTGTAATTCGATGAAGGAGTGCGATTCTTCAAATGTCGGAAGGAATGTTCAGTCAAGAGAAAAGTTGTGAAAATAATGATTCAAATGCAACCGATCTTGAAAGAGAGCTTATGATTTCTGCAATGGTGTTTGCCTCTACTGAAGATGAGAAGATCCCAGAAGAAGACTCAGAAAACTTTGAAAATGAATTTCATGAAAGAACTTTAGAGAATGTTGCAGACGAAGAGGGCCTTCGATATGTTGGAGGTTATGTGGCATCTAAATTTCCAGATTATATGTTCTTAGGATGTAAACTTGAAATAGTGAAAGGTACCTGGATTAGTGCAGTAGAGCGACATGATGATAAATTAACGGAATCAAGTGCTGAGTTATTTGAAAAATTAAAGGTAACGAAAAAAATGTTTCAAACATACAATGGAGAAAATACACTGAGACCAGGCAATGGAGTATTATGCGACTTGGCACGCCATATTGAAAATTGTTTATCCTTGCCTTTTAAAGTAATATTGTTTTTTGTCAGATGTCGGATGTTTTTTAGGATGAGAGCTCTGAATGCACAAATTTTATCAAGTAGGCAAAAAAAGAAAAAGATGCATAGATTAACTAAATAATGCCATGAAAATTTTAAAAGTTTTTGTTTTTACTTTTACTAAGTATTTTTCATTTCCATTATGAATCCAGATACTGCTATGTGTTATCTATGTCGATCTATGTTAGTTTATTAAATAATGTATTGTAAAATTATACATAAGCCTTTGTAAATAAATACCAGGTCAAATACTAATTGAATATGTTTTTAAGTCTTGTCAAGCATATTAATTTAAGGTTTCTATTATATATTAGAGAGCCAAACATTATCAATCCACGATTTTGTGTGTAGTACAGTGACCTATATGAATTCAAAAGAACACCAAACGTATACAAGATAGCAGAGTGAAAAGGACATCTTACAGGCCTAATCTCTTAGACCCAAGGTACTTAAGTTTCCCAAGGTAGTACTTGCCTTGACCGCTCCCACCCTGGCCTCCAGGCCTGTCACGGAAATACCCCACAACTACCCCCGCGACCAAAGTGACTGTACCTCTCTCCCTTATTCTATATAACTTGATCTTATCCTTACATCCAGTCTAGTTTATAGATATAAACTAGACTGTACAATCCCTAAATTGCATATCATCGTGTTCTCGTTTGCAGTAAACTTTGTAAAGTAATCGTATATGATCTAGATTATAGATAGGTGTTACCCTGCCGTGGATCTGTTCATCATCTTGCTTGCACAGTGGCATAATCATTGATCCTCTCCCCGGGCCCCATTGACATTCCTCAGAACAATTATCCAGTTGTTTGTAAATCTTTTTATACAGTAGGACTCTGTTTATCTGTCTTTATTTTGGCTTTAATTCTTCTGATATGCATTTTTAAAAGCAAATATAATGAGCTAAGTGAAACGTAAGTGTTGACCAAATAATTTCCCCTTTTGAAGGAGGCCCTAAACCAAAATCTTTGCATATGATTTACCTGAACTCATTTACCAAAATCAGATTTCACCACTCCCAATGTAAATTACCATTGTCTTCAGAGTAAACCATATTCGTATATATATGTATATATATATATATATATATATATATATATATATATATATATATATATATATATTATATATATATATATATCCAGGATGAAGAGGTAAAGGCATGTCTTTCACAAGTATCGTTTATTACACCGACGTTTCACATCACATGATGCATCCTCAAGGCTGGAAATTATATTAAGAATACTAAAATCATCACTCACTCATAAAAAATATAGCACAACAGGTATTTGACATTTACAAATACAAATTAAAACGAGAACTTGAAAGGATCACCTACCAAGGTAAGAGTTAAAAAGTGACTAAAAAGGCAGAGAAAATTAACATAAAAGAAGATGACTAAACAGAACGTGGAGAGTAAACAAACTGGCAGTTATGGTAAAAAACAGTTGCGTGGAACAGGCAGTTATGCTAAAAACAGTTGTGTGGACGACGATTGGGTATTTAGTGTTGGTACATTGGTCTTAATAAGAAGGGACTCCAGCACCATCAACTCGTCGTCTCTACTTGCTGATCCAATGATCTTAAAATCATTGATGTCCAAGCGGTCACCACAAATCTGAGAGTGATTCCGAATATTTGATAATTCGGGATTGGACAATCTGCGTCCTGTCCTAAAGCTGACACCTTGATGGGAGCAGAAACGGACCTTGAGAAGCCTCCTCGTACATCCAACGTAGGTTCCCAGACTACATCTGGGACAGGTATATTTATAAACAATGTTGGATGTCAAGGAAGGGCTCAGTCTGTCCTTCACTCTGAAAAAAGAACGTATACTTAGAGGATTTCGTGGGATCAACTTCAAATTAACTGCTGGCAGTTCATTATGAATTAAATTCATGAATTTCTTTTTAAAGCTTTTATCGTGAAGGAAAGGGAACTTAGCATAAATACATAACTTTGGAGCGGTATATGGGAATATGGGCGGTTTCATGTTAGTGGTTAGGAGCTTATTAAGGACTCTATGGAAATAATGGGATGGAAAACAATTATTGCGGAAGAAATTTGCCAAAAACTCCACTTCTTTATGAAAAGCTGACCAGGTGGAAGTCAGAGAGTATGCCCTGTGGAGGAGGGTAGAGAGAGAATTATCTAATATTCGGAATCACTCTCAGCTTTGTGGTGTCCGCTTGGACATCAATGATTTTAAGATTATTGGATCAGCAAGTCGAGACGACGAGTTGATGGTGCTGGAGTCCCTTCTTATTAAGACCAATGTACCAACACTAAATACCCAATCGTCGTCCACACAACTGTTTTTAGCATAACTGCCTGTTCCACGCAACTGTTTTTTACCATAACTGCCTGTTTGTTTACTCTCCACGTTCTGTTTAGTCATCTTCTTATGTTAATTTCCTCTGCCTTTTTAGTCACTTTTTAACTCTTACCTTGGTAGGTGATCCTTTCAAGTTCTCGTTTTAATTTGTATTTGTAAATGTCAAATACCTGTTGTGCTTTTTTATATTTTTTTATGAGTGAGTGATGATTTTTAGTATTCTTAATATATAATTTCCAGCCTTGAGGATGCATCATGTGATGTGAAACGTCGGTGTAATAAACGATACTTGTGAAAGACATGCCTTTACCTCTTCAACCTGGATGTTGGTCGGGTCTGCTACCCCTATGATTCTTTTCTTTCTATATATATATATATATATATATATATATATATATATATATATATATATATATATATATATTATATATATATATATGACAATTAACAATTATCATTATAATTCTTTCGAGCAGGAAAATACCGGCAGGAGCAAATAACCAATTATTTGATTTAAGAAATTCTTTATTACTTTAAATTGTTGTAAAGTTCATAACTTTTGAAATAATCCATTTCCTTTGCAGAAAGAAACGTCAGTACCTATACAAAATATACGAATTGAATATGTGGATAGCTAATCAAGGAGCGAGAATAGAAAGCCAGATAAGAAGTACCCTTGAGAGCGAAACGGGAACGAAGACGTCTTGCATCGTAGTTACCCATCCATTCAGGTGGGAATAATAGATGTTTCAGGCAATGCGAACGAACCTTGTGTGCGTCCCGCTAACAGTTAATATCATGCGCAACCGAAAGATAAGTTGCATCGAACTGTCCAGGATGACTTCCGCTGTTAGGGTAAAACCTTTCTCAATTGAATCTCCAACAGTCATTCAATGTCATTCAAAATGTAGTCCGACGGCATGAACTGTTATGCTTTTTATTTCAACAACTTTTGTCTTCTGGTGTAATTTCGACTGGCACTTACCTATTACACGCGTCTCTGTAGTCATATGTGTTCTTATTTGTGCGCTTCTCTATGTAAACTTCGATTTTTTTAAAACGTGTATAAGTATATTGTTCCACAGCAAAATTTGAGGAGACCACAAGGCTTTGTCTGAGAGTCCATGTCTTATAAAGAGCGGAAATTTCTTAGCAGTCTTTTTAATTCAGCAAATTCTTATCAGATGTCATACTGTTGTTCAGTTACTTCCATGAGACCTTTTAGCCTTCTTCTTTTAATCTAAGTTCATCTCTTTATTAACCTTTGAACATTGCCTTTTGAAAACTTGTCTTAAGATCATTATAATGTGTCTGGAAAGAGCAAACTCTAATCTCGCAGAATCTTTTCCTTAGTTATTATTAAAATGACGGGGTTTATCAAAAGTGAACGCGCCTCTATATTCAAGTCTCCCACATAATCAGAATTATAGGAATTGAAGGAAATCTCTTGTTCTGATTTCCGGGATATATCCCAGAATTTCCAACACCATAGCTTTCTAATATTATTTCCTAGACCATATTCATTTTGCTCCTTTTTACAATTTGTGAATATTTTTCTCACTAATATTCAAGTCGCTAAGTTTCAAAGCAAGTTCTACCTTATAACACGTTCATCTGTTAAAAGGAAGATGAAAGCAAAAGATAAGTTAAAATTAATAGAAAAGAAAACGATAAACGAAAAGATAATAAAACATCTGCATGAAAAAAGTTATAAGGGCCAGAAACTATGACTTAAAACAAAAACAAAACATCTTTCGCAAAGCAAAGCTGCAAATGGAAATTATTTAAATTTGGTAACTGTGCCCTAAACTTATTTGCAAACAATCTCTAGCTTAGTAAAAGATATTTGAAATTTAGTATTTTCTCTCTAAAAAAATAAATAAATAAATAAATAAAAAATATGTTTCTCCCCATTCCCAAAGTATATATTAAGATTTCGAATCTTTCTGCCTGATTAATAATATTATGACTTCACTAAGTATCCTTAGTCAAAAGAACAACCTTTAAACGTTTTGCTTTTCAAAAAACAACACCAAATTCTATTCTTAAACTAAGAATACTTGCGCAAAAATTTTTAGTGATTTCAACAATACTGATTAAACGACGCACATCTGTGGTTTGAAGTAATCCCGAAAAAATCCGATGGGATCTGATGTCCGCCAAGATTAAAAGAATCGGATTGCAATATGTGTCTGTTCTTCCTGCAACTCTCTGGTGTCTAAACCATCTGCTATACGTATTGGAAATCCATCCGACACCTTTGTCTCGGAAGTTCTGTGGCAATCACGTGACAATACTTCCACCTGGCGAACTTTCGTGTGACTAATAAGTGTCGTTGTCATCTGCTGAAAGAAAGAAAATGAAATAGAAACGAGCAGACCTTAGGCGGTTCGTGCATTTTACCAATTTGCATTTCGATAGAGAAGTTTATTAATACTCTTATATGTAAATTGTATATCGTACACCGTATATGTACCTTATATACTTCACTTTGGATCATAAATTCAAATGTTAACTTTTGTTTTATACTTATTTATATTTATCGTAATCAATTGGTTTCTGCAAACTATATTTTAGATATCCAAATAATACATTTGTAATTGATTTAAAATACTAA
>NC_087220.1:6013455-6017976 GCF_015104395.2 Macrobrachium nipponense
AATGGGCCACAGATGGGGTCTGAAAGTACTCGAGTGTGGAGTAAAATTAAATGTAAATACTTAGAAGTAAACAAGTTACAAAGTCATTTTGTGGGTTTCTTTTTCAATAAGATAAACATTACTTCATAATAACATCATGTGAAGCCAGAATGTCGAGCTATATCTATAACTTAAAATATTTACTAAATCGCAAAAAATCTTTTAACAATTTGCCTCATTTCAACCTTTTGAAGAGCTATCGGTTTTCTAAATTTTAGATAAAATAAGAAATATGAACTTTAAAGTGAACCTAAAATAATGAGTGATTTCTCATCTAGAAGCAGATGATGAAATTAAGAAGAGTTAGCAAATGACATCTTAAACCTGGAAACACACACACACATACACACACACATATATATGTATATATATATATATATATATATATATATATATATATATATATATATATATATATATATATATATATATATATAATTTCTATGTGCTTCCAAGTATTGTTACATTATTAACAGGTAAAGCAAAGGCCATTTACACTGGAAATGCTTTGCTTAAAGTATTAAGAGTTACGAACACTTTGGGCAAGTCCTACAAAGATATGGACCAGCTGTCAGACAGGAACATTGTACTAGATATACCTTGCTTTGATAAACCCTGCCTATGGTAAAGTTATCTATGAAAAACAAATTCATTGTTATTATAATCTAGAGCATGAATTATAAGGAATTCTCTCTCTCTCTCTCTCTCGTCTCGCCGTCTCTCTCTCTCTCTCATCACTTCTCTCTCATTAGGCAACTTCTCGCCCCGTTTCCTCCTACTCTTCCTCACTCTAGCTTCCCCCTGCTGCCCCCCTCTCTCTCTATCTCTCTCTCTCTCTCTCTTACAATTGTTCGAATCAGAAAATCCAAAATTTTAAAATTACGCCCCCTTTACAATAATCTTGTTCTAAAAGTGAAACATAGAATATTTTTCTAATTCTCGCTACGATTGCGATCAGCTTTCACACTGGTATTCATTCCGGGATATCATGATAAGAAATGATTTGGCTCAGAGATTTTTTTTGGGGGTGGGGGGTGTGAACTAGGTGTCATACACTTCATTTGTTTTCTTTTTAATCCCTGAGTGATCGACGAGATAGGGATAATGTTATTTTGAAACTTTAAGAATTTTTTTATTGGCATGAATGTTATAATGCTTAATTTAGCATATTTTAAGATATTTTGTAATTTTCTTTTACGGCATGTATAGCTAAGAGACTGAGAGAATTTTGGGAATTTCATACTTACGAAATTTTATATATTTCCCTAAAACTGCGCTACCTGATATGTCTTATTCATTGAAATGGGCGAATAAAAATATGAGATAACCTAATTGTTTTTTAATTAGATTTGACGACATAAATGATTATCCTTAAGCAACGTGTTATTATGCCCTGCTAACTCTCCTGATTTAGGATACTTTTATGTTTATTCATAAGATATTAATATTCTTTTTCTTTGTTTCTTGACCTGAAGGAAAATGATGAAAGCGAACATAGAGGAACCACAAGCACTGTTTGGTAATGAAATAAATGTAGACTTCTGTAGCTCCCTTTACCGAAAATAAAAGGACGTCCAATCTATGCAACGATCATGAACTATGTATACTAAGTTTCCATGGTGGTAATTCTATTATTCATTTCAGTCACAATCCCTTCTCTGTGGGACATGTATTGCTTATAATTATCGAAAAATATATGCGACTAATACCTATGTATTTATTGTTACAGTTTATCAAAAGAATTTGTGAAAACTACTGAGAGATTGATGCCCTATATTATAATATTATAATATAGGGCATTTAAAATCAATTCCGCTGATCATGATTTACTATAAAATTCGCTATAATAATAATAATAATAATAATAATAATAATAATAATAAAATAATAATAATAATAATAATAATAATTGTTGTTGTTGCTATTATTATTACGTTGATGTATCCCTTACCCTCCCGTTCCCCTACTTACGCCGCCCTAACCTGGGGCGGACGAAACGGTTTGAAAGCGTGGGTGGCTGTGTCATGTCTCCCCTATTGTCACCCGGAGGAGGATGAACAAGACGAGATCCACTCGGATTTTATTATTATTATCATTGAAAATAGTTGCAAACTTTTTCGATCATTCGATTGGTTTAAGATAAAAGAACAATGTAACTTTCTCTCGTGTAATGGAAATTATAGGTATGATGAAGAAACGTTCGCACTCTACAAAAGCTATTTACTAAATTATTATCACCCTCTTTCGAATTTGTTCTTTTTATTTTTATAAAATCCCAGTAATTTATCAGTTCTCAATTTATATAATCAAATTTCTGTATCATTCAAAAGAACAAAATTCATCCTATTCCTTTCGGTAGAATAATAACTGCATTTGAAATTATTTTAAAATGTGTGTTAAGCTACTGAAATTTTAGCGCCCATTATTTTCTTAACAACACTCATCCAAACTGGTGTTTCGCAGTTCCCTTTTTTACTTGTGCCGAGAGTTGTTTCGAAACGGTCATCAGTTCATCAAGGAAATTTCATAAATTGCAATTTCTCTTTATAGGAGTGCAGGTATGCAATAGAAAATCTTGAAGAAGGATAAGACTGAAAATTGCCAAGAAACAGAACTGGAAGCAGTTCTAAATAAACTTACACGAAACGTCCGGCTCCATAAACTCCAGTGAAAATCCCGGAGCTTTTCGTTGGATTTTCATCCAGCTGGAAGGAAAAAATTCTGAGGACACTGGACATTCCACAGAGCCTCTGATGAGTGATGTTCAAACCTTTAGGAAACTTTATCTACGTCTAATTATTCTGTTGTTTTTGTTAAGTTCAATTTGATGTTTTTTTTTTCTTGCTTATAAGGATACGCTTCCTTAAAATTATAGGCACTGATAAAAAATATAAAAAAACTTCCGTTATAATATTTTTCAAAGACTTAAATATTCTCTCCTAGTATTATATAACTCTCTTGTACGAGTTAATCTTGAAAATATTATTCCACGTTAACAAAGTGTTAGACAAAAAGAAAATATAGAACAAAGAAAGAAATAATTTATTAGCGAAAATTTTGTTACAGAAAATGTTCTGACACCAACAAACGCAAGGCAATTTACTGTCGTTGAATAATGGCATCCTCCACCAAACATAATATGTTCCATCCAAAATAAAAAGGGAAGGGGCGAGGCGAAATTTCTCTCGCATCTGAAAAAAAAAAAAAAGAGGGAAAACCATAATTGTTATGATGTCTGTCAGCGACAAGAAATCAGGTCACATCCCATCTTTCTTCCCCTCAGAAGTCTCATTAGAGCCTCAGGTAGTGTGGTGTATTTTCAAGTTTTCGTCCGTTTTCATAAGTCTGGACACATCAAAGGCAGGTAAAGGCAGGGCGGATATGTCCTCATCGCCGTGGGATGTTTTGGGAATGACGTTGACTTTGGTTGCTAATATTTTCTGTGTACGAATCTTTATAAGGCAATCCTATGAAAGTTTGTGCCTGAAGATCAAATCGTAGATCAACGAATTAAAAGATGTTTTAACGTTAACCCATATGAGCCAAAACGGTTCATTTATTACAAAGCAAACTATATGTGAAAGTAAAAATGTGGCACGCACGAATAATGGCGCATCCATTAATTAGTTATAAGTTATACATATTTTTAATTAACACAAACTTTATCTGGTCGTTACACACTTTCCATACAGAATGCCTGTCCATGGCCCACCGCCCACCTGTAGTTGCCCCATCTGGCTCCCTACCCAATAAACTCTTTAACTTTATACATACATGTCCTGAGATTATGGCCACCTGCATTCTGCTACATGGCTCCCAGTTTGGGAACCACTGATTAGCATATTTGCCTACCTTTTTTGCAGGAAATCTTTGGACTACATAATTCGTCCCTTAATCAGAAGTAAAATTTTTATAGTCTCAGTTGAAATATATGGTGCGTGTAAGGAAATTCCCATTATTTTTGTGACAATAACGTTGAACTGATGAACTTAAATCGTTGTCCTCCAATATTCGAGACGTATAAAGCAACCCACCTCTCTCTCTCTCTCTCTCTCTCTCTCTCTCTCTCTCTCTCTCTCTCTCTCCTCTCTCCCTCTCTCCTCATCTCTCTCTCTCTATCTCTCTCTCTCTCCTCTCTCTTCATCTCTCTCTCTCTCTCTCTCTCTCTCAATGTTTTTCTGAGAAATAAGGCTCAGATATTATAATTTCGATAAATGTGCGTGACGCTTTTATGTAATTTGTAGCTTACGTGTCCATCTGGTATAAAGAAATGTAAAATTACTGTAAATGTGCAATGCACGTAAGATTTGCACAGGTTCCAATGTAAATTATCGCATTTCTAATACACAATAGTTTTCAGATTATTACCTTTTATGACTTCAAACAAACTTATACAGACAATTACCTCGTACTGTGATGCAAAGATTTGCGAAGAATATTCCATGGCTTCACCTCTGTCTTATATCTCAGTATTGCTGAAAA
>NC_087220.1:6018476-6028476 GCF_015104395.2 Macrobrachium nipponense
AGTATTGCTGAAAACCGGTAATACAGTAAGAACTATCAGCTATGAGACCAGATACCTCCGCCAGTAACCTATGTCTGCCCAGTGATCCTCATGAAGCGCCTCAGGTCCAAGAGAACGTAACTCCCGTCACTCTGCGTTAGTATTGTCAGTTGTCATATTATTTTTTTGATTAAATTAAGTAGAACTCCCGAACCTCCTGAGGTTTGATGTATAACCCTATTTTATTCAGGAAGGACATTTTCCTTTATTTTGCATGGGGAACATTTACCTTTATCATCATAATCTAGCTCGTACACCTATTTTCTTCATACATACTCTCGTGATGCTCGTGTCAGGGCAAGAAACGGCATTAGGTTGCTCTTCCCAGTGTTCTTGGTATAAAAGAAAAAATAAAATAAAATGTATATTCGAATCGAATCGGAATTTATGTGAAAGACGAATGGCTTTCCCTTGTCGCTGCAAAAAAAAAAAATAAATAAATAAAAAAATACTTTGAAGATTCTTCGGGGCAATCTAGTTTTCTGCTCAATGTTTAAGTTGTATGAAACTTTCAGCTGCAGTCCATGAAACGGCCAGGAGGTGGCCTGTGCTGTTGGCACCTATAGGCATGCTAGACGCGCGATCTTGGCTAACTTTAACTTTAAGTAAAATAAAAACTACTGAGGCAAGGGGGCTTGAATTGCCACCACTGGTCTGTGACAAAGTTTCATTGACCGCGGCTAAGAGTTTCATGAGCCGTTGCTGAGAGTTTATATGTATACACACACACACACACACACACACACACAATATATATATATATATATATATATATATATATATATATATATTATAATTCTAAATCACAAATTATCATAAATGCTGACAGAAAGGCGTTACAATATTCTCAGATCATTCGAAATATCAAAACCAAGTGGTGATACAACGGTAGATATACGTCTATTAAATAAGATAATTCACTCGTTATTTCCAACATTCAGAAACTCAAACAACATTTCATTTTAAACTCTATTTTTGTCACTAAAAATAAAATACAATTAATACCGACCAAAGACATCTAACTTTAAACTATTTAATGTTTAATGACAAATATGAAAGAAAATGAGCATTGCCTAATTCAAAAAACAGCACTAATTCAAAAAACACAAAAAATATATATTTACCCGTCAATCAAGAACATGCTTTTCTCAATGTTGATAAATTTAACAGAAGGTAACAGTGATTAAATTAAAGAAAATAAGAATTACTTTTCAACCCAGTATTTTTGGAACGTAACCACCTTTCAGGAATTAACCTGTATTAGGTTTATTGGACTGATGCCGAACTCATTATTGCTTCATTATTGCTTCACAGATCGGCTGGATGATATTAGTAAATAGTGGCGAGTATTTGCAGTGACCTTATCAACCGTGTTATGTGATGCATGGCATTATGGTAATGTAACAGATTACGCAGAAATGGCGGAGGGAAACCTATTTCCTTATAGTATAACATTGTAATATTTCTTAAATATGTACATAACATATTACATTTTTTTTCTTATTTTTAAGGAATTGCGTGTTAGTCAAAAGAAAAGTTGAAGCATAAAATCATATAAAAGACACACAATAATCACGACTTTTTATTTCCCTTTTACTAGAGTATGCTCTTTATCTTAAGCCTATGATATTGGGTGATGGGAGGAGCTCAATATTCATATTCTTAAACATCATTGTGAAATGATAAGGATGAATTCATTCTTGGAAGCAATGAAAGAATAAAGCTTTGCCTGCCCCGTTGGCAGTATCCATAGTTCTGAAGCAAAATCCCCGCATGCGATGAGTAAAAATGTTGAATGATATGCAAGATAGGATTTGTAAAGCCTAGCCTCCAACATATGATTAAACAGGACAAGAGAGGTCCAAATGTGCGTCACTGATGGAGAAATTGAAAGAGAAGGGAAAGGACTCCCCAGACCATTGATATATTTTATTTCTGAGAGTAAAAAGTGAGTACAGTCTGATCATTGCCAGCAGGCTTATCGGTATATTACCCTTTTCACTGTCACAAAAAGTATTTGCCAAGGATCTGTCTTGTCCTTTCCCTCTCTTTCACTTTTTGTATCAATAAATAACACCAGGACCTCTCTTGTACTTTTGTATCATATGTGGAACACGAGTTTTATTAATCTTCTTCATTACCTCTGCACAGGAAGAAATTTAAACAGATTCAGTCAATACTTTCCTAACACCAAAAATTCCCAAAAATTATGAAAACCAATGGCTAGATATCATTAATGTTTTTAAATACGCCATCACCTTGAAATTTCTTTTAGAAATCCAAACTCAAGGTGAATGATAAGGTTATCAGAATCAAATTGCTTTTGGAAGGGAGCAATGGTGGGAGATTCAAACGATACAAATATTTGGAATGACCAACCAAATATGAAACAGACTACGCAAGAACATTATTACAATAAGGAAAGCGAATACTAGTGTATAAAATCAAATTAATTTAAGGGTAAATATCCGTTGCAATATTCATGTGAATAAAATACCATAAAGAGACTGTAATTTTCTTTGAGAAATATGAAAATTCAATACAGTTCTCACTCTTTGCTGGTACTCATTTAGTAATGTATTTCAAGTATTGTCGTTTCTCTCATAATAGAAGATATATGTCTGCCAGGAACCTCTGTAACTGGTTAATCTTTAACTTTTCTTTGACAAAAGGTAATAGTGCTACTAAATTTGAAGTGGGTAGAAATGCAAAATTTTACAGGAGATTGATTTTGCCCGTGTTATAATTTAAGAGAAGAATTTGAAAATTGTATTTTCTCCTTGCAAAGGAGTTTTACAGTTTTGAGCCTGTAGCGATTTCAAGCAGTTTTGATAATAATGAAAATCAAGGAAGAGCGGGAGTACAGAAAATATCAACATGCATGGTCAAACAAAGGTTTGGTTAAACAGAAACCTTGACGTAATGAGGACACGCCCATCACTTCAGCCAATATTCAGGTGATATTGGCTCTTTAAAACCTAAGACCTTAGGATCAGAAGCAATGATTCAAACCAAAGAAATCTCCCACCATAAATATATACTATATAAAAGTGTCATATACAACATCACAGTGAGGGAATATGTACACTTGACGTAAAAGAACAGAGATCGACCCCATCCTGGTTCAGAGATAAATATATAAAGGTATTGGTCGCTAAGTCTTTTTCATTACCTCGTGACTAGAGGGTACAAAGTGGTATTTTTCTTCTTATTTGCTCATAAGAATGAACTGGAGATGAAATATTAATTTCCTACAAGAACTTAAATTAATCCAAAGAAAGATGAACAGTTGGAATTTCAGAACATTATCATAGTTTACTAAATGATTTAGGATACGTTTCAGAAATAACGAATTGTGGAAGTCTCATCTTTTAGCTTTGACTGACCTTATTCCATGTGAGCAACGTTACATCTCTTGAAGTTTTGTCCCTTAGCGTCTGAATTAACGTTGAAAACCATTTTTTTTATTTTCATGAGTATAATTCACCTCAGCATTTAGTTCAGATATGCGTTTGAGAAAATCGTCTTTATCTGGATATTATTGACAAAGGCAGGTATTTTCTCCATACGGCTGAGTTCGTTACAGATTTCAAAGAGATCTCATCAACAACCTACATTTTATTATTTTTAGACTTATCTACCCCATCATGCAATGCTATTATCGGCCTTTTTTTGTGTGTGATTTTTTGTTTTTTTGTTAGGGACATTTTCGGTCAGTCACGAAGAGTGTTTTTGTTCTTTTCCCTGTCTCCCCTTCGCTTATCAGTACATCATATTGTCTACCCTTAAGAGCTATTGGTAACATTCATACCCTGAAGCGTAAATGGAACCGTTTTATGTACTTCCGCGGGGTTGGAGTTTCTGGAGAGAGAGAGAGAGAGAGAGAGAGAGAGAGAGAGAGAGAGAGAGAGAGAGAGAGAGAGAGAGAAAGCCAAATTTGAATTACAAGAAATCCCTTTCAGAACCAAAGGTAAATCTGGCCGGACCGTTTGTTGGCAACCTCTGGACTGGAAGGGAGGTTTCATTAAATTCCAAAGTATATGTTCGAAGGTCGATAAATGAGATATTTTAGAAACAAAATCACATGATTTTTTTTTTTTTTTTTTTTTTTTTTTTTTTAGCAAAAATAGCTTGCTTGAAATCATTTAGCTCATCTGAGTTTTCATATGATCTGATTTTGTCGTTGTGGTAGGAACTATGCATTAGTATAGATTTACCTATGTCAGTTTGGGTACCGTTTTACGAAGCATTTTACCTTTCACAAGAGGTCTGAGATGAGAAAGCATTTTGCTTTTGTTTATCGTTACTAAGCATTCTCCAAACTTGTTGACTAGAAGGAAAATGAGTTGGTTTTCCTGCAATCAGTATTATTTCGTCCTTTTTCAGCAACTGATAAAATTTAGCTCCCTCGTTGATTAATGAGTTTTATAAAGCCTCAACAGGGGATGACAGTCAGCCAAAGGATGACGTTTCTATTAGCCTTTGTCTTGGTTATCTCCCGTTTGGGTATTATGACACAAAATTTAACCTTTCATTTCTATGAAGAGTTTCATAATAATGAGATATTAACGATATAATTGTTAAGTAATCGACAGGGAGGAAAATAATATTTCTATTATTATTATGCTGATGAGATTGACCAAGGAGTTACCTATAACTGTTGCGAAAGTAGGATACTTCAAGGCTCAGAGGTCCACTAGGCAAAGCAGCCCAAAACTGGGAAACGAAGGAAAAGTAAATAATAAACTGTAAGAGAAATAACAAAGGAACACAAATCACATAGAACAATCCATGAGAGCTTTGTTTCGAATTTACCGCCGATACAAGATACTAAGCTCAGTTAGAGCAGTGCACGAGAAATCTCAGCTAGAAGTTTCTGTTTATGATTTTTTTCTGACTCCGTTAACAATCGCGCAGGCAAGCGTTTTTATTTACTATTTCTTATTTAAACCTTAGAAAGGCATTTTCTTCCCTGGAAAATTTTGAAGTAACCCTTAAAGAAAGAATATTAGAGAATTAAGATTAGTTTTATTAAAGAACACTAGTTTTACTTGAATATTATGTTTCAAAATCAATTTCTCTGAAAATGCATGGCGTGATTGTGGCCCGAATAAGGAAAGTTCATATCTTAAATCTAGAATGAAACTGTAACAAAACAGAAAGAGAGAGAGAGAGAGAGAGAGAGAGAGAGAGAGAGAGAGAGAGAGAGAGAGAGAGAGAGAGAAAATATGCAGGTCTGCTTGTATGTAGAAAAGATGAAGCCGTTCAGGTGACTCTTCTTCCGTTGAGCAAGAAAACTGATAGTAATTTTAGCTCTGCCCCATTTCATTAGTGGGGAATAGAATAATGATGAGGAGCGAAGGGTACTTGAGCAGAATGGGGAGAAAAAAGTTTAGAAAATAGTTCGCCCACTCCATAAGCAAAGGAAGGTCTGAAGTAATTACTTCTTTTAACGGGTAGCTGTCTAAAAAAAAGTGTGTATTTCTGGTAGATAATGGAAAATTCGTTGGAGTGCAAAAATAACAGATTTTCTTTTTTACCAACGAACGTTTTTGAGTTCAGTTCTCAGTGATGTTGGGTTATTTCTTTTATGGGATGTACTGAAATAAACTAACATTTTTAGCATAAGGTTAATCAAGTAGGCTTCTGAATTTCATTGCAAATTATTTAATTAAAATTCTAACCATACTGATTATCCAAATGCAATCAGAAATCAATAATTTCTTTGTCCGAGACCAAAATGGTTGTCATTGTAGCCAGAAATAATACATGTTTTATAAGTTCATATATTTTCCCCCTTTTAGCGCAGGAAACGGAAAACGGCTTATTATAATGTGTCGTATTTAAAAAAAAAATGATAAATTCGTAGTAACCACAGGATAAAAATCTAAATGTTCCCCATTAAATAAGAAAAATATTAATAAAGGATTTCACATATTGAAACGAATTCCACTTGAAAATCAAATAGGAGAAGACAGGTGAGAAGCATTGTTAGTAATAAATTTCTTCCTCACATCCGGATCGAACCCAGGGAGCTATCCAGTAAGCCATTGAGGTCATAAGAAAACTGGTAGGGACAAGTTCTTAAACATATACCATATCCAGAACATATTTATCTTATTTAACGTTTCGTATCATTGATGTATATCATTTTCAAACTTACCAAGTAAACAGTGCCAGTTTTCTGCCTGGTGTTCACCTCAGCCACAGTCCATTAAACCCTTAGCTGCGGCCTATGAAACTCAGCCATGGTCGGTGGTGGCCTATGCTATTGGTAACTATATCCTTGCCTGAAGTACGATTATGGCTAACTTCCACTTAAAAAAAAAAGAAAGAAAAGAGGCCAAACGGTTGTAATATGGTATTTTTGATGATTGGAGGGTGGATGATCAACATACCTATTTGGAACCCTCTAGTTTCAGTAGTGCATAAGATCTGAGGGCGGATGGACAGACAAAGTTGGCACAATAATGATCTTTCACAGAAAACTAAAAATGGATAAATAAGTCGTAAAGGAAGAAATTTACAATACAAAGATATACATAATACGTTGAAAATCAATTGGAAATATAGAAAAAGCTAAAAACATCCTATAAATTGTAATTTAAAATATTTTAAGGTACAGAAGCACATACAAAAATACAACCAAGCACACAATGTATTTGATGCGTAGAGGAAAGACAGTAAGAAAGCACAACCAAGAAAAAAAGGAGGCAACGGAGTTCCGCGCAAAGTGATTAGCATAAAATCTCCCGGCAATTGGGCTAACTTCCTTAGGAATGGAAAAGGAAAACTGAACTATTTGCAAGTTTGGCAGACGCAATAGTTTCATTCAAGCAGATGATACAACATGTATTATTGTCACCAAAGGAGATGCTGCTCTTCGTAGCAAAGCTGAACAGAACACTACTGACCTACAAGGCTGCACTCATGAAGAGGCAGATACTAGAGTCCTTTTGTATGCTGCATATGCTGCAAAGTATGAAGATATCTAAAGTGCAATCACATGTAGTTCAGGCACTAGCATCATCATAGCAGCATCTAGCATGAAAGAAAAAAAACTGGTTTGGACAAACTATAGATTAAATTCAGAAGAGGGAAAGACATGAGGTGGATAACTATCCAAGAGCATCCAAAAGCCTCAGCCCTTCCCTTTTTCCATGCATTTAGTGGGTGTGACACAGTGTCTGCCTTTCATGGAAAGTTGAAGAAGACTGCATGACAAACATGGACTGTGTTTCAGCGTGCTACACCCACCTTCACGAATCTAAGTTTAGCACCACCAGCTGTAGAAGATGAAGACCCGCAAATTATTGAAAAGTTTATGGAGCTAATTAACGACAGAGGCAGTTTACATAAAGATGTAAATGAGGCTATACTTGATCTCTTTGCAAGGAAGCAAAAAGCTTATGATTCCATTCCCGCTACAAGGGCTGCTCTTAGAGAGCATTGCAAGAGAGCTGCCTTTCAAGCAGGGCACATTTGGAGCCAAATATTAGTATGATATGCAGTTTTGCCCAGTCCAAGACACTGGGGATGACAACAGATTGATGGTGCCTGGTTTCCGTATTTAATAGATTTGCCAGCAGTAGCAAAGTCTTACCAAGAATTGAATAGGTGTGGCTGCAAGGAGGAATGCCGTGGCAGGTGCAAGTGCAACAAATCTAATTGATACACTTTGGAAAAATGGTTGGCATATGGTGGCCACATTGGAAAGATGGGTTCAGTTTATCTCTTAATGACATAAATAATGCCAAAATATACATTCACAATCATTATATGTACAGTATGAAACTTTTGTAGGCTTATGGAATGAAAATATTTGAAATATAGTGCAAATTTGCCGCCACTATGGAAAAGTGTCAGCCATCTTGGAAACAGCCATATATTGAGGTGGCCGGGGGTTGATTTTGATTTATGAGGGTAATGAGAGTTCTCATGCCAAATCTGTTGCTTTTATCACCATTTGTACTTTTTTCCCACTACCCCTCCACTAAAATATCAATTTCAGTGACAATATGCCACCAATCATAAAATTTGAGCCAGGGAATTAAAATGCCAAAATGTCCTTTGGTGAATAAGTTTGTTACCTACTATGAGATTCAGGGCCTCTGTAACACGGTTTTTTGGACTTTGCTCCTTATCAAAGCATCGGATGTAGCTGAAAGTTGACACATGTATATTTTACAACCACACACAAATTTTGTCAGCATTATCAATAACCTAAACCCGATAGTTTTAATTTTTATAGAGTAAAAATTATCTAGCCAACGTCATGGCCAATGATTACGAGCCAAGAGGCGACAAACATTCATTACGTAAGCAAGGTAAACACCGTTTTACAAAATGTTGCCCCGCCCATCCACCAGACAGAAACTAATTCACCTTGTTCCATCGGCTCTGAAACCCATAGCAGTCAAGAATGGCTAACAGGATTTGGAATTGTCCCCATGGTTGCAAAACTGCATTTTTCTTACGACTTGCAACTTTATACAGTCAAGAGAAAGCCCGTGACCATACTTACTATAGCCTGAATAGGTAATTATTCAGTTTCTAGTTTAAATCCAATGTTTATGGTCTGATTTGTATTTAGCGTAACGTGATTATAATACTGGTAATGTCATTCAGGATTATGAACATTTCCATTAACTATTCACAATGCCACCAAGAGAGAGAGAAAGAGAGAGATTGTATGTAAACAGTCTTTATATAACTATTTTTGTTAAAATAAGTTTTTTTTCCAAAGTAAATACAAGCTTATATGTGCTAAAATCTCCAGCAGACCAACAGATCATCCGATATAATTTTTTTTCTTCTTCTTTAGGTCGTACGACCGTGTTGGGTATAAAGACTTTATGAATGGCGGAACGATACGTAGATGTGGGTGGGGTATCTGCGCTAGCGTAGTAATACTGCCGTAGTAATAGCAGTGGTATACGTGAATTAAACGTTTAAGCCAACTGCTGGGATCTTTGAGGATCATTTAGCACTTCTTACAACTACTCGAGAAATGAGTTTTTATAGCCAGAAGTTAAATTTTCTAATCCAACAATGCCCATGATAGCCTTCAGTATTATCCTGAATTATAACGAGGCCAATGTGGTTGGAGCCTCATGAAGTCATCATTCTGACGATAATTATTGGTTAAGGTTTAAAGCCAAAATATGGTACCGGCTATTTTTTTTTTGTTTTAGTAAATAGGTAGATAGCCAATAAATAAAAATTGCTTGACATTGGATATAGCAGTTATCAAATCAAGCTTGTCTACTATGTTTCTGAAAATTATCGACAATTCCCTACATCTTGTCAATCTGATTGTGACCTATAAAGCAGACTGTAATTTCTTAGGAGACTTATTTTGGGAGTTAGACTAATAATCAAAGTGTTTTTGTATATATTAACATATTTTGTTGGTTTGTTCATTATGACAATTATCAGTGGAGAGGTTTCAGGTCATAAAGGTGTACTGCTTTGCTTGTATTTAAATTTTCATGTCATTGTTGCCAGAGGTTTAGCCTTCGTTACGTATAGCCAATCATCCATCGAGAAAGAGGGAAGAAATGCTGTCAAAAGTTACGTAACGAGTGCGTTCGAAACCTTTTCTCTGAGTAAGTTGTCCCGTCTTCAAAAAAAAGTCACTTTTACATTATAAGTACCAATTTATTCAACCCACGTAATGCAGAATACAGTCAAAATTTATGTGTAGACATAATGTGTATTCTGAATAAGCGTTATATTTCTGAAATTCATAGATAAAAAGTTATTGCGAAAAAACCGTGTTACAGAGGCCCTGAATCTAATAGTAGAGAATCTTTTATAGTAACTGGGCAATGTTTCGTCTGTTTCTTTGCCCAGTAAATAACATAATTACAGTTGACTGTATGCCACCATTTATGAACTTTGGGTCAGGGAATTAAAATACCAAAGTTTTCTCTCGTTAATTGATGGTTGTCCTAGTTAA
>NC_087220.1:6030976-6043476 GCF_015104395.2 Macrobrachium nipponense
AGCTAAGATTGACCCTGCTGACCTGGAGATTAGGTTTCCTGCCCAACAGACTTTCGGTGACCACACCCTTACCACAAGGGTGAATCCCATTGACCATCAGCTCAGGATATCAGGGCGACAAGAGGGGATTGGCAACTCTCAAGAAAACCAGAACAGCCATCGCATAAATGACAGCACAACGAGAAGAAGTTCCAGAAGACTGCTGGGCCTTGACCCAGGCTAACATCCCAAACATCTCTTGAGAATGGGCCACAGAAGGGCCTGAAAGTACTCGAGTGTGGAGTAAAACTAAATGTAAATACTTAGAAGTAAACAAGTTACAAATTGAATTTGTGGGTTTCTTTTTCAATCTTCAAAAGAAAACTGAAAGAAGTTTTTGTTTGGTTCACTAGGGTTAATGCTGCTCCCAAATCTATTGAGAACCGACTACATTGGTCAGTGCTTTACCTTTAGTAAATTCCAAACTAAAAGATGTATCATTTTCCAATGACGGATTTTTCTGATTTCATTATTTGTTGGAGAGAGAGAGAGAGAGAGAGAGAGAGAGAGAGAGAGAGAGAGAGAGAGAGATGAGGGGAGAGAGAGAGAGAGAGAGAGAGTTGAGAGAATTATCTTAACCTTGCCTTGTAGACATATATATTTTTCATGTTAGTTTGAACTACTGGCAGTCAACCTTCTTTGACAGATGGTAGGGTCGATTTTCTGAGCTGAGTCGATGAGGCAGACGTTGTTGTGTATATTATTGCAGCAGAGAATTCGGGTTACAGTTCTTATGAATGTCTATAAACCAATAGTGGAAGGTGAGGGAGCCACTGTCGCTAACAGAGGGGGAGGGACAAAATTAAATGCAGGCATAAGCCCACTCCACAGGTAGTGCACCAGGCATTGACAGCTTTCCGTCTTCTTTTCTTTGTTTGAGAACATACATGGAAGGTCCTTCGGCCGATTTTTCCCGACTTGGTATCGGGAAGGTGTTCCAAGAAGTGGGTTTGGCACCATTGTCCGAGTGCCCGACGAGACGTTTCCAGTGTCTCTACAAATCTTCCCTCGGTGGTTCTTTGATATCTCCATTTTTGGACAAAAACTACTTTCACTACAAAGTTTCATTTGTTTCCAAAGTTGTTAGGGACCTCATTTTAGTTGTTTTCTTACTATGAACACTATCACAACCACCTCCACCGGATTCACGTGAAGGCACACCGAGACCGCGAGAGGTTTTATTATTTGTTTGTATGGTGTTTTTACATTACGTGGAACCAGGGGTTATTCAGCAACAGGACCAACGGCTTTACGTGACTTCCGAACCATGTCGAGAGTGAACCTCTATCACCAGAAATACAGATCTATGACCCGTCAATGGAACACCCGAGAACTGAACTCACGGCAACCGAGGTGGCAGGCCAAGACCAACCGACCATGCCACTGAAGCGCTGCTAAAAGTTAGGTTGGGGGTTAATGGAAAATGACACTGTCCTCTCCATATCGCTGTTAAGTTCTAACTGATCAACTCTCTCTTAGCTGCCTGATGGTGTTATATGGGTTGCCAATCTGTAAGAATTACTCTAGAGGTGTCGTACCAAAAATATCGCGCCAATTGCATTCAAAACAATTGGCGGGCAATTATAAACATTTGTATGTTACCCAGACTGTAGGGTTTATGTTCCAAAGTTTTTCCATAAGTTGTTGTGACCAAATTCAGGTGACATTTGCAGGTGGCCAGCAAGTCTGGGTGGCGTGAAACGATAATGACCGCTGGGGATTATTAAAGGGGATTATACGAAATTTGATAGGGAATTAGACAAAGAACTAAAGGGACGGGTCATTAATGGCTATGCAAATTTTCTCAAAGCTTATGTCACCACGTTTGTTGTCATTAATCTGAAAATCTCATAAGGGATTCATTTGGAGTGGCTCTTTGTTGAAGAATTATTGTATTTCTGGAAGGAAATTTTTAGATTCAAATATATTCTAAGTGGAAAAAAAACTACACTGACCTTATTTTGACACAATAAGGGTTTAAAAACGAGATGTTGCAGCAACTATGACTTATTCGACAGTGAGGCGAATTAGACTTATTTTTCCCTGGCACTCGTATATAAGGGAAAAATATTAGCTTAGGGTAAAACACCTGGATGTTCTATACTCGAAAACACGCCATATTTCTGCATTCTTACTTTCCACATTCTTTTTGTTTTTGTAAAGTTTAAATGAAGTCGAAAATACAATGGTCAATAAGTGACTCCTGCGACGATCTATTATATTATATATAATTTTAATATATAATATATATATTTATATATATAAGATATAATATATATCTATGATCTTATTATATATAATATATTAATATGTAATATATATATATAGATATATACATATAGATTATTTATATAACATATATATAATATATATATTATATATCATATATATATATATATATATATATCTATATATCTATATATATATATATATATATATATAAATATATATAATATAAAATATATATATATAAATATATTATATATATATATATATATATATATATATATATATATACCTACATGAAGTGTACTTCTGTTTTTGAATGTACATATGTATGCATGCTCAAGTATTTGAATGTGTAAATATATTGTATTTACATTGAATATATATGTTTTGATGCAATCATGCACACCTACAATTTTATGTTATGTACAAATAAATACTAGTTATAAATTGTCTTTATATCAAGAAACTGATTTTTTAAAACGCGCTAAAACGAAAATATGAAGCAAACAAAAAGGAGCAATCTCTGCTTGATATGATGTTTGGTGAATTAAGGATTAAGAGAGTACTCTATAAATCGCATAATTTTCATTCCGCAACTTATTTTGAGTCTCTCTCTCTCTCTCTCTCTCTCTCTCTCTCTCTCTCTCTCTCTCTCTCGTCTCTCTCCTCCTCGTCACTCTCTCTCTCTCTCTCTCTCTTCTAATACTTCCAGTCCATTAACAACAACCGAACGCATGAAATGAGGTCATATGATCCTCAGTTAACATCCCAACCCGACGAGAGAACAAAACAAGCGATTCTGAGTTTAGTTTTTATTTCCCGCTTCTTCTGTGACGGAAATGTGGCCTGAATTGACCAAAGGCAATGTGACTTGAATTGCCAAGACAAAACCAAATAAGAACATTTTACGATCTGAATCCATTTCCGATATTACACGCTCACCCAGAAGTGCAGGAACAAATGGGTTCGTCTCTTGTTTGTCCTTTCCTTACCGCTTCCCGCCGTTCCCCACATCGCCTTTCCTTTTTAAGACTCGATATAATCCAGAACTGACGATAGCAACACGAAGATACGATACCTTTTCCTTGTCTACGAAAGCTCATTTGGAAGTATTGGAAATTTATGTGCGAAAGCATACATGGTGACAGGCTAATATTCGAAGACTGAAAGGGTGTGCAAGGATCACTCTCAACACATACAACATATATACACACACAAATATATATCTTGGTAGTCCGTCGTGGCCCGACGATGACGAATTTGGTCACTGAGCGATGTGAACGTCTGTGGCACTGCAATCCGAAACTGAAGCACACAGACATCCGCATGTGTCACATCTGTGGTCTGCGTACTGTATTGCTGAAGGTGCTGCTCTTCGACGTCTGTCTCTTGCATTGGCGAGACAACATCTAGATCCTTCTCAAATGCGGCAGTTCCTGTTCGGGTGAGCCTCGATCTCCATAGTTCCTGTTTTTGCTCTGGCCTCCAGGTTACGAGGTGCAATGCTGCACCACTTAAGGTTGTTCCTTAGGGTGGTTTTGATCCTTAGTGTAGGTCTACCCTCTTCCCCTCTTTCAGCTGGCCAAATATGAGCTGCCTGAGGATGCAGCTGTCATCCATTCTGATGAAATGGCCTGTCCAGCAAAGGTGAGCCTCCAGAAACATTGACTTTCTACTAGACAAGTAACCTCTGTCTAACACTTCCTGATGTGTAACCATGCCCTAAATAGAGCGAAGCAATCTTGTATGGAATTGTTTGAACGCTGGATGTGTCTTCGGTATAAGGTCCTTGTTTTGCACCCATATAGGAGTGAGGAGAGGACCCCAGCTTTGTGCATGATAATTTTTTTTTTTAATCATTTGATGTGTTACTGCTTCAGGACCATTACTTTTATCCAGTTTACTTAGTGCTTGACTGGCTTTTTGGATTCTGGAGCCAATTTCCTTGTTTAGAAATCCGTCTACAGAAAATTGTGCTGACCACGTAATTAAAGGTCTCCATGCACTTTTATATGTTACCATTTATGGTGATGACATTTTGGTCTGGTTTTGTTTGGGACTGTGTAACAATACCTCTATTTTTCCAAGGATGATTGTTAGCTCTAACAGTTGGGAAACATCTGAGAAGTGGTCTACAGTGGTCTACAGTGATTCTCTTCACGTGCCATGCGGGTGCAGTCATCAGAAAAAAGGGCTTCAAGAATGGTCTTCTCGAGGGTCTTTCTTCTTGTGGACAGGTTTTAGAGGTCAAAGACTGAACCATCTGGACAGTATGTGAAGTACGCACCCAGCTCGAGGTGTTCAACTCCATTTGTGTTTTGGAAGGTGTTTCTGACATCACTACCGTAAAGGACCTGTCCGATCATGTTCTCATGAATTTGTATCAGTGTAGTGAAATTAGGGGGAGGTATCCCAGCTATGTGAGTATGGATCAAAGAGCTTCCCTATTGACTGTGCTGAACACTCTGGTCAGGTCCATGAATACCGCATACTGGAATGTGGGGTTGGTAAAAGCTTCACTGACGTTCCTGGATTTGAATGTCTTCTTGGGTTCGCGCCCGGTACCAGGCAAATCTATTATCGTGTAAAAAATTCCCCTTCGGTTAAGCATATATGAAAATATATTAATTCCGAGGTAGAGCGAATTAGATATTAAAGGACATTGTAGCTCGATGCGTATATATATATATATATATAATATATATAATATATATATATATATATATATATATATATCTATATATATAGATATATATATATATCTAATATATATATATATATATATATATATATATATATTATAATATAGATAAATATATATATATATATAAATATAGAATTAACTATATATATAATATATCATATATATATATATATAGATCTATATATATATCTATATATATATATACTATATTCTAGTAGATATAAATAATATATATAATATCTATATAGATATATAATACTATATATATATTAATAATTATATTATATTCAAATTCGTCACATATGCACGTTTTACTTTTTATACCCACAAATATCAAGCAAAATAAAAAGAAAGACTAAATATCGAATTCTTCATACCTTGGGGGTAACTTAGTACACCTACGAAGATTTGTACCTGTTAAGCGCTTCTGCTCCGGGTAGGAATTGTAGATGCAATTATTATAATTACCCGAGGGTGTATGCCATCCCAAGGTATAGTAAATTCGATGTTATGTTATATTTGTGGTTTGTTTGGGGATTTCACACATACTTAGATATGTGGGCATTGGATGTCATGACGTTTATTATTCCTGGAGTAATTTTACTGCAATGAGACTCGCCATTACAAACTCCCTCTTGTACTGAGGGGAGCCATCAGTAGGTTTGAGATTTCAATCCTGCAAATAATATTTTTTTTTTCTGTTTTAAATATTAAGCTTCACTTTCACAGATTAAATTTTGTAGGGGGCGAAGTCCTTTGCCTTACAAATAACAGGTGGAGTATACAACAACAGTATCAAACAGTGCATTGGCCATCGCCAGCTACCAACTGCGGATAATATTTAACTCGCAGGTGGTAAACAGAAACCTTCTCATATTTTAACCGATGAAGGACAAAAGAGGAACTTGCTGCTAGCTGAGTCTCTCATTTAACGGCGTATGGATAGGGATCGCATAGAACTTCATTAGATTACGCGAAAATATAACAAAACGTCACTTACCTGCTGCGCCCTTATTCCCCTATACGGAAAATAGAATCTTTTATCTTTCTTCTTCTTCCTCCATGGCCAGAGTAACTTCATAGAAGGGAAGGCGAGGTGGAGGTCATTACTTTGCTTTCCTTTTCTCTTCCTGATATTTTATGGCCAAACATTCAATGAACCCAATGAATATCTTAACTGTTATAGGATTTCAATACTTTTAGGAAATTATTTTCTGATTTAGGGAGAGATATGGTCTTTCTTGGGGGCCTTTATTGGCCTATTATCAAAAGCCCCTCCAGGATAATAGAGAGAGAGAGAGAGAGAGAGAGAAGAGAGAGAGAGAGAGAGAGAGAGAGAGCTAGCAAACGCTTTCCATTAAACCATGTAGTGAACAGCAAAAAGCCAAATCCACAGACCATAGACTGATGCTGCAATTTGTGTATGGGAACAATTTTTAAAGGAACATAATATTTCTGGCTGCTAATTTTCATTTAAGCATTTGCAGTGAATATGAAACTTTCTTTCTTCAAACAATAATAACTAATGACAGGAAATGGAACATACTATATGCAAATTCGTGGTGACCTAACACTCGTGCATTCCTGTCATTCTGCCTTGCTATCGAAATGTCCTATCTGTTCTCAGCTCAATAGTATGTTTATGTGTGTGTGTGTGGATGTGTGTGTGTGGGTGTGTGTGTGCGGACAGTATTTGTGTGTAGAAAACCATGTGTACTATGTTTGTGCAGCTATATATTGGTTTATACTCATATAATATATACATTTTGGTTCACAGAGAGATACGGAAAATAATTCTTACACTATTCATATAATGGCAAATGTAAACGGGAAACTCGAAAACTATTAATGACTGCTCACGGCTAGCAACAGAAAAATGATTTCGTTATGATGTAAAAAATATGAAAAAGTACAATGGAGATTAGGAGACCATCAGAGTGTTTATGGCTGCCTACAAAAGGGAATTTGTTATTACCTAAAAAAATTGAAGAATATGCTGCATCTGCTTAGTTACCCTTACCCCTGTCCTACCGAAAACTTCATTGATGGGCACCATTACATTATCGATAGAACCCAATATTTACAAGAGCCATTAGAAAATGTAATGACGTCATTTGGCCATAACCATCCTTCCATAATAATTAATTTAGATTCGCCTTGGCTGGATTTGTATGTATCAAGATCTGATGATTAAACTTTTTAAAGTTCTTTCCAGAAGCTTTTGAGGAAATCTGTGCACAGACAGATTTACAAGACAGCCAGTGACACAAGCAAATAAGCACTGGGTAACTGTGATGGTAATTGCTTCCTAGCAAAGAAAGATAAAGGAAAGGAGAACGCATTTTCGAGAAGTTCGGCAGTAAGGAGGTTTTCGCGCCCGTGTTGGAGGCGCCTTTTTCTTGCGGCTGTTCTGGAATCGTCGGGCGTGTTGTGGAGCGAAAAAAGGCACCAATGTGACATGAGAAACGTCTAGATTCATCTAAGAAATTCTAGCAATCTCGGGAACCTGTGACGCTCGCAGTAGGCCCCGCCCCCGGGATGCCGTATAAATACGACGGAGGAAGTAGGAGCAAACAGTGATCGTATAATAGAGAGAGATCGTAAAAGAGAGACTCCAGTTAGTCACAGAGAGTAAGAGCCACAGATCAGATTATCAGTGAGAGATCAGCAGCAGCAGAGATCATCCGTGAGAGATACGAGAAAAAGGAACCAACGAAGGATCAGAAAAAAAAGTTGCTCGAGAGTTGGTTGAATATTGGTCTAGTTGTCTTCAGGAGTGGACGGCCGTGTTTTCTCGACGTCGAGCAGACTTCAGAGAAGAAAAGGTCCTACTACAGGTTTTGGGGAGTTCCTGCCTTTCAAGTGGACTAGTTTCGGCAATACGGAGTCAAGAGGACGACTGCAATTGCCGCTCTACTTTTATGAAGCCATCGCCTCGAATGACCAAATTGACCAGCAAGTATTTGAATTGCCTCACTGTTCCCCCAGTTCATGCAGTGTAAGTTTCTATCTCTTTATGTAAATAGGAGATACCGTTCTGCATTTACCTTTGTTGGTAAGCTTGTAAATAAACCTTTGTTGTGTTAGTGTTTCTTTCTATATTCGTATCCCCAGTTTCAACTGTTGGTGTTGAATTTTTTTTTTTATTATTTCATATCGAACCTGAAGCGGACCTCTCTCAGAGGCCGTAACATTGTGTCGACCCTTTCCAAGATATTTCGACACCGTAACATTGTCTCTGAGATCTCAGAGTCCGTAACAGTAACCAAAGTACCTCCAAGAGTCAACTGCTATCCGTGTAGAAGAGAGAGTTGCTAGAAAGCACAATTGCAAGGTATCGCTTATATCATAAGAGGACAATAATTTGGCTCCTTGTAGACCCTCAAATCCTTTTACTTGTGGTCGACACCAGCCCCGATTCCGCCTCTATGAGGGTGTTTATGTATGAGGGTCTCAACATCCTCGAAGCTGACCCGCTCTCCTTAACTCTCATCCTCAGACTTCTTAAACGCTGAGGGTTAGTCCCAAAAATATGGAACTACCGATCTGGTTCTTGCTCCGGAGTGTCAGGGACAGAAGACACCGGTTCTTATTAGAAATGCGGTTGCTTATGTATTTGGCGCTGGTGGATGAATAAATGTCTAATGATAATGATTTTTTTCACTTTAGGCTTTCCTCTTCAAGGAATTATTGTAATTTCTCTAAGCTCTTTGGTTAGTTTTATTCGCAGCACGGCAAGACAGCAAAAATGGTATTATTTTCATTTGAACGATTTTGTCTCCATGTGTTGAATTTAGTCTGTTTGTCATGGTAAGCTCGCCTGTTAAAATCAACCCATGATTGGTTAATTTTCCTTGAATTTTATGACTTCAAGGAATTTATCTTCTCAAAATATGCCATCCTGGGATAAGGATCTAATATAGTTTTTTAAATATTAATTGCATTTTTCTATCAGTGGTATAAATATACATATGATAGACATGTCAGTCTCAATGGCATACTGATCAGTAGTGCCTATTATTCACAGATCTTGGGCTTACCAATCGCTGTACCATCTGTGAATATGAAGTCTAATCCATTACCAGAAATATGAGTGGGATCCTCAATCAAATGCACAAGATCAGAGATCTCATGAGCAGACTGGCCATGCTGATCTGTGGAATTTGAACTTAGCCACTCACTGTGCCTTGCATTGTAATCTCCAGAAATAACGAATTTAGCCTTTGGATCCAGTGACTGATCCATACTAATCATTTCTAGGAGACAGTCATATATAGAATCGTGTATATTTGGTTTGTGGTAAACAGCAAATATATAAAAATTGTAGAACTTAGTGAAACTTTTAATCTAAAAAACTTCATGGCAAGTACAATCCAAGTTTTTCTGATGATAAATAGGTCGTCCAGACTTATGGTATTTACTCATTTGTGATACTCTGATGATAAATAGAATGAGGACCATCAATTAAAAATTCAATCTTTGACTTGTCACCACCGGCGAGTGTCTCATATAAAAACATAAAATCGTATTTATAGGCGCGCTCTGCAGATCAAGAAAATTTGACCTTACACCCAGAATATATAAAACGAATGTTGGAAAATCAACATGTTATGCACTGTTGCTCCATTTATTAGTTGGGATTTGAGTGCCCAAGGCATAAGGATTCCATTTGGAAAAAAAGGCCATGTTCAAAAAACTGAAATGCATGTAAACAAAAACAAAAAAGGCCTGTTACCTCCCGAAATTTAAATAATACTTGTGACAGATGTCTTCTATAATAGAAAAATGTTATTGCAAGGCAGGAGGGCAATTCTAAATTTAAACAATTATAGTTCTAAAAGTAAACAATTCTAGCACGGTTGAAAGTTTAAGTAACAGGCAGCAGTTAAGATAAAATACAGATGAGAAAACGATTTCGAAGTTTGCTATGTATCTGCTGATTAATACGTTAGCTACACTATACAATCCTCTCTGGTAATTACCCATAGAAAGACATTCTATCTATCAGAGGGGCTTTATTTTTCGTAAACAATAATCCGTATTATATTTTCTTTAATATCTTCATACACCATAACTTTCTATTCCCCTCATGGTTATTTCCTTTCAGGACTAGAGTACATACAATTTGATTGCTTTTTGGCGACCCTCACAAATAATGATTTACAATAATCCCCATCTTTTATGACATATAAATCAGAAATCTGAAGCCATCTTCGAAAGATGTCCTTCAAATACATATGTTTTACCGGTAACTTAATTTGATAACATTATCCAAACATTGTTAAATTCTAGATTTATTTCTTCCAAACAGACGTTGGTAACTTCTATCATCTTAGATACGGTACGTCTAAGTGAAACATGGCAGATATAGCTAATCGTCACTGTACAGTAACTTCTCCATGATAATCCAGTCGATTCATGGAAAATGACATCGCTTAGGATCGATCTTCTATTGTCAGTTCCTGTAACTTTACATCTATATTGTGTAGAAGTGCTAATGTAATACATGTCTTCTCCCGTTCTGTAGCATGTCCTTTTATTTTACTGATGTTCCTAAAACGACCAGTTTCCAAGATTTAACCCAGCTCTCTGTGATTTTTAAAAAGATTAAGATTTTAACAGATACACTCACAAGAGATTATCTAAACTGGGCTAAGATCAACAGTGTACACCTTTTCTCTTTCGTAATAAGCAAATAGATTATTTATGAGGAGACCAACTCTGGTATTTCTGGAGACCAAGAACCGGATGTTGATAATGCCTGGTCTGGTGAAAAAGCGCAAAACCCACACCTGTGTGAGGAAAGATCCCCGTTGGAGGAAGCATTAGCGTTTCTTTATAAGATTAATTTCTTGTTCTACAGGTTCGCCTAATACAAGACATTCATCCTCGTTTTACCTTGTGCTTTTTTCACCTCCACTATTCATAAAATGACACGATTCCTACCAACATGTTTTCATCCTATCAAGTGAATAACATTAAAAATTATTACATTTTTAAAACTCACTTATATTCTAATTTTACTCGATCTAACGTACCACGTGAATGAGCTCTACCCTATTCTGGTTCCAAAGACATAGCTTGTGTAGAATCGATATACACCGCCTTCAAATTGTATATTGAAGATATCGTTCGTTCGTAAGTACGATCTTGTATTCTTTTTCCATTAACCAAATATAATTTTCTTACATCTATTTTCATAATGAGAAGCTGCTTTAAACAACGATCCCATAAAAATCATTAACTAAGATAGCGCGCTTTCTTGCGTTAATACACTTTGGTATAAGCCCTTGGATTGCAACGGTTCTATAATTTCTTTTAATTCAGGGACAATTACCAATTATACATAACCTTCTCTTTATGCTTATTTTCATAGCAAGAATGCCTGTTATTAAAAATATATACTAAGCTGGTACTTATGCATTATTATAGTTTTTTTTTTTTTTAGTACGCAGTTATATAAGAAGTCCTTGCTTTTAAATCGTCAAGAAAATAAGAATTTAATATAATTCAGGTGTTACAAATTAATAGGCAAAGGATGTTTCATGTAACCAATAACATTATTGTATAAGTAAATGACTTAATAGCTACATCTCTTTCAATATACATACAAATATGCATTAGCCCACAAATGTCCTTTAAAATCTAATTCGTTCTACCACGAAATTAATATATTTTCATATATGTTAACATTTATAAAAATCTATTGATTCCGAGATAGACTGAATTAGATATTAAAGGAAATTTGTAGCTTAATGTATATATATATATATTATATATATATATATATATATATATATATATATTATATATATAAGTAATATTATATATATATATAATTTTATATATATATATTATATATATATATATAATTATATTATATATATATAGATATATATATATGACTGTGAAATTTATCATGTTAAAACTGAATTCCATTTAATAAGAGGGGCCCATAAAAATGCCAAAAATGTAGAAAGTAACGTGAACATACTCTTCTACTATGCCGCTAAAAACAATACTTGAGAGATGCCCAACACTAAAATAAAGATCTCACACCTGGACAAGATTAAGGCCTTGACACAATTACTTGGAAACTCTAACCTTTTTTTTTTTACCTAACCAAATACCTTAGCTAAATCCCTGATTAGCATCCAACTAAAGTCAGTCTCTAAAGATACAGGAGTATATGAAATACGTAGCCTCGGCATCATAGGTAAATTACTCTCCCCAAGAGTATTACAACATAGATTTTCAGTTAGGTATGGACAATAGCTATTTTTAACAACATAAATAACCACAATCACAGAATAAAATAGAATTTGTCACATAATATTTACAGCAGCAATTGTCGTTTCAAGAGCCAGATGGTAAAATCAGCTCTGATTAAGCTAAGAAACACAATGATTCTTTCAAAATGAGTGTGGTTCACAGATATTATATATAAAAACTTATACCAACCATTGATTAAGACGATTAAAGAAAAATTTTCAAATAGGGTGACTTAAAGGCTGCCCTGTGAACCTCT
>NC_087220.1:6045976-6055976 GCF_015104395.2 Macrobrachium nipponense
CCTCTACTAATGCATACTATAGAGTGGAATTAACAGCAAGTCTGGTGTGATGGGTGGTAGGCAATTAGCATTTCACGAGAATATAAGATGTTAGGTGAGCATTTGCTTACTCAGCTTAGTGTTTGTTCGTTGAAATAAATAATTTATTCTCTAAAAGGGTAGCAGTCCAATAAACAAAAGAATGAAGATCACTTTCTTCCACTAACTACTGAATCTAGAAAGAACATCCGTTACAGAAAACAGGAACAGTTTACTAAAAAAAAAAAGTAGGTCTTGTATATATTATAAATTCTTTTTCAATACTTGCAATATCTCTGTGTAACCTTATCTAGTTACTGTGGCAGAGCGGGTGTCCTTTCATACCGTGTCATTAATCTTCGATATCAAAAGATGTTACGAAATCTCTCAGGTCTCGCCAAAATGTGAGCTTCTCTCTCTTAATAGTTTGCGTAATGAGACTCGAGATCCGAAAATTCATTACGTTTTCCCTCCTTATTCCGCATCAGGTTCAAGTAAGCAATATCTTTAAGAGAACATTGCGAGAATCGGAAATTGTGTCATTTATATCAGAGGAAGCTTTCTCTCTTTCTTAATCTAAGTACATAAATTCCTTTTTCTATTTTTTTTTTATTTCTCACTAAAGAAACCCTTGATCTGCTGGACGTTCGTTCACTGCATATTATACAAATCCACGAAACCCCCCAGCAAAATTACCCCTATGAACCACTCTTACCCGGAAATTTACTGAGGTAACAGACGCGAACAACGAGATCGTCTGAGCCATTGATATTACAAATATTTTTGTTTCCTTTTCTGTAGTTGCTGTTAGTTTTCTGTAGAAATGGGTTTTGTTAGTTGTAGAAATATTGCGTATAATGTAGTACGTGTTATCCCTTCTTTTCGACATACTTGGATAAGTATTAGTCATTCATTCAGTGGTACTAAATTAGTAAGTATTGTCAGTTGTATATCTGTAGACTACTTTCGATACAATTCTTACTTGTATATAGTGTACTGTAATTTTCACTACCTGAAACATATCATTACTGCAGAAGGATAATATATTTACAAGATATGACATAAGATGCATTGCATGAATTATAACTGTTATCAAGTGCCTCGTGATACACAACATTTTTCGTTCTGCCATTAGTTGTGCAAATAAATAGATTATTGGCGTTGCCAACTCTCAAACACCCAACATATAATTTACCATGTGAAAACACATGCTTCTTGTAAATGCTTATTGCAAAGCTCAAACATAAGGAAAATTGAAGGTACTTGAGCTCAAAAGGTGTGTCCGATGGGGTGAGAGGAATTCATGGTGTGGACACATCCTCTCCACTAGCTTTCTCAGTCAAAACTGTAGCTTCCAAGAATCTTGGCATGATCTTCCTGATGATAAGGCGTTTTCCATTGCAAAGCTTTGATGGCTCCAAGTTTTTCAAAAGTATTACTGATGCGCCACTTGATTTATAAGTGGTGAGGTGGAAGTCCAGAGGGTGTTAAACTATTCCAGAACTCCACAGTATAGCTCACAACATTATCTGGATCGAGAACAGTGTCGATGGGCTTGTAACTGCATTCCTCACTGGTAGCTGCTTTAAAATTGTTGCCAATGAAAGGAAACACCGTAGACGTGAGCTCTTGAATATCATGTATTGAATTTCCAAATGGCAAAGTAACCGGACCATCCTGTCCTCAAACCAGAGTTCCATTACCTAATAGCTTATTAGAAAAAGGCTCCTGCTTCCTCATGCCGCTTAGTTGGACTCTCACATTGGCCTCGAGTCTGATCTTTACTAATATCTCACGTGAAAAAATATAAGAAAAACGCGAAAAGAATAAAACTGTGAGATTCGTGGTTCAGAGGTGATTGTAATAATTTGTATGACCCTCTCAGAGCCTGCACCCATCTAACTATTTTCAAATAATGCACTTGGTACTACGCTGGCGAGTTGGGGTGTGACTCTCTGTTCGGGTGTAGTATTGGTAGTCCTTTAAGTCCTGTTTTAGCCAAACTGTACATGGAATACTTTCAAACTACAGTAACACATGCAATAAAACCCAAAACCATGCTGTGGATGAGATATGTAGAGGATATTCTAACATTTTGGGATAATAGTTGGAGCAATTTTAATGAATTCCTTTCATAATTAAACGCATTAGTGCCCAGCATCAAATTTAAAGTTGAATGGGAAACAGAAAACAAAATTCCTTTTCTTGATGTTTTAATAACCAGAGACACGACAGAATACAAATTTACCATATACAGAAAACCAACGTTCTTACTTTCATACATTCACTACTTTAGCTATCACGACATTGTAATCAAGATAGGTGTAGCCAGCAACTTGTTCTTAAGAGCATTATGAATTTGTTCCCCAGATTTCCTGGAAAAAGAATTTGAACTAATTTGTAAGCAACTTTTGTCTTTAAAGTATCCTGTCCATATAATTGAGAAAGCAATTCACAAAGCAAATGTAATTTTCTACCGACCCCCTCAAAACAAGACCAAAGTGACACCCAACAATAAAATAAAAAATCCTCACCTGAACAGGATAAAGACAGTGACTCAGACCCTCGGAAGATCTAACCCTTTTGCATTTACTTACCCAAACACATTAGCCAAATACCTGATAAATATCCAACAAAAGACATTCCCCAAGGAAACAGTGGTTTATGAATTCCCATGCCAGGACTGTGACCAATCTTACATCGGATTTACAGGAAAATCACTTCCCTTAAGATTAATACAACACAAACGGTCAATTAGGTATGGACAACAGAACTCAGCTATTTTCAACCATATAAATAAACATAACCATAGAATAAACTGGAATTTGTCACATATAATTTATAGCAGCAACTGCCGGTACAAGAGTCAAATGATGGAATCGGCCTTAATAAAAGAGAGGCAGGTAATGAACATCTCAAGAGGAGCATGGGATTCAGATGTGATCGAATCCCATGATTAAAGGAAGATTATTAGCGTTGGTGACCTAAATTGGCTTACCTGTGGATGGATCTCTTGGTATAAATACCACCTTTCATGTAAACTTTTCTCATTCATATACCTGAAGAGAGAGACAGCAGTCTCGGAAATATAGTACTTTTCTCTCTATATTTTGGTGTTTTTATGGGCTCCTTTTATTAGCCATAATATATATATATATATATATATATATATATATATATATATATATATATATATATATATATATATATATATGATATATATGCGTTTGTGTGTATTAGCGCAATATAATGTTTGTATTCCAAACACAAAGCTTGTCAATATAGTATCCTTTTGATTCCCCATAACTAATGTTTCTGTGAACTCAGGTGAATGAGAAGAAAAGACCTATGATTTCATTTCAAGATCGATTGAAAGGATGAAATTCATTGAGGTTTCATGAGGACGTTTTGGAACTGTTGTTATACTGGTGTTATACATATTATCTTAGTACGCTCTAGAGTATTGAGAATAACAATATTTTCAAAACCATAACCAATAAATGTAAATAGCAGTATTTTTTTATTATAAATATACAAAGAACTTTCAAATGAGTAAGAGCAAGAATGACTTTTCACGTATCTATCGATGTTGTAGGATATTACATGCCGGGATTGAAAGACCTTGACTTAACAAATTTCGTAGGTTATTCTATAAAACAAAATGAAAATTGTTCTAACAACGAAATGCTGAGATTGGTATATGCAATCAGACAAGAACTAAATTGAGCATTATCACTTGAAATACAATAGCAATAATGAATATATTGCACATCGTGCCTCACAAACTTAAAAAGTATATTCACTTCCTTTTAAACATTCACGTCCGCTAAAATGTTCCCTCAGGTTTTCATGACATAAAAGACAGTTTCTGTGTAAATATCCTTGGAAGACATTTATCTCACCTTTACCACGTTCCATGTGAGTTATTATCATGCCTCCACTTTACTGCATGCACAGTTTTTTTCTGCTCTTCGTTAGAATATGATTAATAAAACCATAAGTTATAATAAAAATTAATGAATACATAAAAATAATAAATAATGTATGCAGGAATGCATTCATTGTTGAGTATTTTACAGGTAAAAAGTAAAAAGGAAATAATAATAACGTGCGTGCTTAATTTGAAAATATAGGATAAATCAAAAGGAAAATATGTACTATATAAAAAATTCTTTTTTCGCCAAAAAAGCTAATGGTTAAATCAGTACATGAGTAGTAAAAACATAACTGAATAAGAAAAACAAGGGTAATCCTGTAACATGTATACTATGTTTGTTAGAGGCTTATCTCAAACGGTATGGGCATTTAATTAAGATTTTCATTTTCAGTGAACTACGAGAAATAATCAGTCATGCGCCTGTCGAAATCGTCTAGACTGCCAGAAACAAAGCTGACATAAGAATACGAAATGAAAATTAACACTTCTTTAAAGCTTATTGCATCTTTATGAATCCACGCATCGTTTTCTGCTAAAACGCCAATCGAAAGGAACGCCCTTTTCTAAACCTCAGCTGTATGTGCACCAGTGATTAATAGTGCAAGCTTTATTCTATACCAGTCATTCCTATGTCCGGATAAGTAGCCTAAAATTATGACGAATTATTTACCAACAAATACTTATCACTTACTTTATATTAAGCACCTCATTCCAACATTCATTGAAACTATACAAGAGGTTCAAAGTCCATGACCTCTTCATTTCCTAGATCCCGTATCCCTTTATCATCACCCCATGACAGAAAGGTTTAACCATCATAAAGAGGAACAGAGGCTGCTTCACTTGTTCAACTATATGAATGTTAGTTATTCAAAGCTCTCTTTTCTTCAAACACATCTAATTTCGCCAAACTGATACATCCATGTGGTGATCATAAAATAACCATTCAATGTTGAGATTGGTAACTGAATCATAATATCTGATGCATTATTTCCTTTAAGAAAGGGTCAACTTTACGTAATTATTTAATAACTAAATGTGGCTACATTGATTAAATATTTTTTTCAGGTCCACAAACTAAATAAAAATGCGAAATACAACAAAGTAGAGATAACCGGATCATAAACTTGTACGAAATGCCTGCACTGTCAGTGTATTTCCTATTATGAATCTGTCAATTTTCCTTCTGCTTTCAACCGAAAAATAATGAACCATATATTTTATAACATTATCCATGAGACGATGGTATCCATGACAATCAAAAAATCTATTTATAATCAAATGGAGTTTATGTGAATTAATCTCAAGTTAGCTGAACGGATATGTTTTAGCTTCATTTAGGTTTGGATTTAAAATAAATGTTGGGATAATTACCAGTTTTAATTGTAAAATGTTTATAAATATAAATCTATCAGGAAGCACAGGACATCAAAACAATTAGTTATAATTTATTTCTGCAAGTGTGAGAGACCAGGAATGCACCTTATGTGAAAAGGAATACATGCAGCTTATCGCTTGGCAAATGAAAAGGGATACTAAAAAATCTGTTGAATTCCGTCAAATCAAAAGTAGAATTTATCACATTGCTATTGTTATTTGGAAATTTCGTTTCTGTTCCTTTATGGCCAGCTGATTGGGGGACGCCAAGGAAAGTTGTATTGGAAATTTCTATAGGGACTTTAGTAAAAAAGAGAACATACATCAAAACTAACGAATCTATCAGTTGGGCAAAGAGTAATTTTGTTTAATTTATCAGCTAAATCTAGGGAATTATATATATGATAATCGGAGATGGTTCCAAGTAACGAGGACAAGATCTTAGTGATATATTTCGAATGTTTATATGAAATTGAGCCAACAGTATTGGTAATAGGCCACATAGGGTTATTTTCTTTGTGCGTTTTGACTAATCTGTACAGGTAAGGTAGCGAAGGAAATTTTACTGACAATTTGGCTAGTAGTTCGAACTGTTTTATCTTTAAGGATGTTTTTCACTGTGCTATTAAGGTTTTTTATGACTTGATCAAGGGTATTTTTTGTTAGTTTTTTATAAGTCACATCATCATCCTGTAGGGCTTGCGTATGTGATATGTAGTCAGCTTTATCTAAAATTACTATACTGTTTGACTTATCAGATTTTATAATGTGGATAGTATTGTCCTTTTTAAGATCGGTCAAACTTTTGTTATAGCGATTCTCATATAGATAATTCTCTAGATTCAGTTAATAAATTAAACAAAATTACTCTTTGCCCCACAGATAGATTCGTTTGTTTTGATGTATGTTTTCTTTTTACTAAAGTCCCTATAGACACTATTTTAGAATATATTAGTAATGAACTAACTCAGCATGAATTACCTTTACCTGTAAGTAACATTATTTCACTCACGAGTTTGTGCATTTGTGATTGTAAGTTTACATTCAATGGTGAATTTTATCAACAAATATTTGGTATGGCAATGGGCAACCCTTTATCACCACTCCTCTCAAACTTGTACATGGAATTCTTTGAAAAAAGCTACTTACCTAATATCATTTATATTACTATAAAGTGGTATAGATATGTTGATGATATTTTAGCTGTTCTGCCTGCTGGTATTGATGTAAATGATTTAAACTATAAATTAAATAACCAGGTCCATCAATTAAGTTTACTCTAGAATTGGAAAAAGAAAATTGCCTCCCTTTCTCAGATGTTTTGATACATAGCGAACCATTTCAATGTAAATTCAGTATTCATAGTAAACCAACCAACAACTTAACTTATGTTCATTTCTATTCAGGCCTCCATCTTAACATCAAAATATCAATTTTTCTTCTATGTTTTTACGAGCATTGCGCAATGTCAGTCCCCAATATTTGGATTAAGGGAAAGATTTATGTCATCCTTCACATATATTAGATATTTGTTATAATAAAGCCCTCAAAAAGTTTTATAGTGTAAGTAACACGGAGAAAGAAAATTCTAAGAACATCCTCAGTTTGCCTTATTTTAACGGATTTGAAATTATTAAATCATTGTTAAAAACCTTCAAGGTCAACCTTGTTTTTTCCTATAATAACTCACTAAAAGGAACGTTAATAAAAAATGGCCTCAGGGAAAGCAACAACATAATCTATGAAATTCCATGTATGGACTGCCCCTCCTTTCATCTTGGACAGTCGAGCAAGGGCTTAGAAGTAAGATTAAAATAGCATAAATATTCTGTCAAAACTGGGCAAACATCTAATGCAATATTCATTCATTCAAGTGTAAACAACCACTGGATAAATTGGACTGGTAGTTCAGTAATTGCAAGGTCAAAAGATGTTGTATCACAAAATCTTTTAGAATCTGCCATAATACAACTTACTTCCCATTGTAATTTTAATATTAGTCGTGGCCTGTTTCATTTAGACCCTTGTATTTGTAACATGTTTAAGTATGACCTCAAAGATATAATTACAGACTTAAATACAAATTAGTTGCCTTGGGGATATTTTCTTTGAAGATGTATGTTTAATATGTTTTATAAATAAGTTTTTGTTTACCAAAGATCTGAATGTGGTCAACTGTCGCCCTGTGTTTGAGCAGTTGGACTTATTCTTTTTGTTCTTAAATTGTACCCATATTTATGCTTGTTTGGAAAGGTTACTCATTCTCCAGGTGTGTTGGATTCTAGGTACTAATCTCCTTATAATCTCTATCTGTCATTTATACGACATTTCCTGCACTCTCAATTTCTCATGTAAGTCAGTTTATCTGCTGAGTAAAGGACGTAGAGTCGAAAGATCTTGCAGTAACCTCGTTGTTTACTTTTCCTTCATGGCTTATACCTTTATACTATATATATATATATATATATATATATATATATATATATATATATATATATATATATATATATATATATATATATACATACACATATACACACACACACACACACACACACACACACACATATATATATATATATATATATATATATATATATATATATATATATATATATATATATATCTTCATTTATTTATCCACTATAGAAAATAAGTGAAACTGGGACTTCGGACAAGTACTTTCCATGAGACACTGACAAGACTTATTTATGCAAATGGAGGGAAGGTTAAAGTTTGTTAATCTTAGCAGTATTCTTTAAACAAAAAAGATGTAGAAATAGGATCATGAGATAATCCAGGGTAGAGATTTATATTCCTTGTTGACGTGGCTACAATAAAAATGGACTTATGCAGATTCCCTTTTCCTTTTGTAATTGACTGTGTGGATTATCAATGCCTTATTCGATTGAATGGCATGGTCTGACTTCAGCCAATGATCCACAATGCCGTTATTCGTTAAGCCTCTTGTAATGGCATATTTATGCTGTGAACATCTCATTTTTAATCCTTTTGAATTTTGACCAAAAAATTATTCCATTCTTTGCAATAAATACTGTATACAATATTGTTAAAATTAGGCTGGCTATTTTTAATTAGTTTATTTCTCAAAATACTATTATATTTAATATCATAATTCTTAAAATGGGTACAGCAGGAATGAAATTAGGATGGAATAATAGGCAGAAAATATTCCTTAGTTCTTTGTTAATACTGGTTGGACTGTAATAAGTACTTTGCTTTAGTTTTACAAAGTTCCAAAAATATGAAGAGTAACACAGTGAATCTCGTTTTTTATCGATAATTTTAAACTCATCTGCTAGAAATTGAGGACTGCAAATTCTAAGAGCTCGATACATACTGGAAAATGTAATCATTTTAATTTGTCCAGCATGGTCGGAGTAAAAAATAATATATGAATAGTTATTCGTTTGTTTCCTATATAGTCTTAAACAAAAATTTAATATCCATCATCAAATCAAGGATAAATTACCATGAAATACAGTGTAGAAATATGTTTTTTCATAATACATCTATATGTCTTACAAACAGACACACACATATGCATATAAATATATGAATATATATATATATATATATATATATATATATATATATATATATATATATATATATATGTGTGTGTGTTGTGTGTGTGTGGTGTGGTGTGTGTGTGTGTGCGTGTGGTGTGTGTAGGTGTTGTGTGTGTGTGTGTGTGTCATGTATTTTCATGATTCTATGTGTGTTGATAATGGAGGTTTAAAAAATAACAGACAGCAATTAATAAAATCTTGAAATAGTTTTTCGAATTTTATATATCATTTAATTGCTTTACTGATAATATTCAAAGAAAAGTTGAAATAACGATCTTTTTAATAGGAAATAATGTACTTCATTTTCATATCACCAAAGATACTATAGAGTGTACTCTATAGTATCTTTGATATCACCAATTAGAGTAGACTATGCCCACATCTACCCATGCCAAATATGTTCGTCAAAACTTGAAACAAATTTGTAAAAAAAAGCAGAATCACGAGAGAGAGAGAGAGAGAGAGAGAGAGAGAGAGAGAGAGAGAGAGAGAGAGAGAGGTTGGAATCTTCAAATTTCATGCTATTATTTCCATGCTAATTCTCACCTAACTTGGTTCGTTTCTGTTAATTCTAAATTTGTTAGCGCCTTTATTTTCAGATAATTTTTTGATATGGTGCGAACTAAAAGTTGATGAAGATTTTTTTCTATTATCGAAATCTATATCACTAAATTCAAATGAAGTTAAAGTTTTCCACTTCTTTTTGTAGCCATTACTATAAAATTGAAAGGAAAAAAAAAAGATTATTAGAAAAATATATCTTCAATAAGGCCTTGAGTAATTTAGAAAAATATATCTTCAATAAGGCCTTGAGTAATTTCCTACTAACAGAAAATAAAGTCATATGATGAAACAAGTAAACGGAGCTAATTTATATTTTTAATTAAACCAGGCCTTTCACTATTGGGGAACAAAATCACTTAAGTCTTTGTAGAAAACTGCTTTTGATATTATGATCGATATGCTTAATGCAAAACTTCACAAGTCTTTTCCAAGCCCAAAAAAGAATTGTTCTTACCCTTATAATAAATAAGGAACGGTCATTTGCAATAATCTTAACAAATAAAAACATTAA
>NC_087220.1:6062406-6077406 GCF_015104395.2 Macrobrachium nipponense
AATGCGTATCACTATAATCGCACATTCCTTTAGAAAGGAAATTTAAAATGCCATTCTCAAAATACTCATCCTCATGTGTTATCAAATTCACACTAACTCTCACAGTCAGATATTCATCTCTGCTTTACTCCATATCCAATAAATATACAAAATTCCATTTCTATCAACGATATTTGCACTTTCATCAGGTACTATCTCTATATGTGGGCCAGTAATAGGACACAAGATATGGATAAAGTTTTGCATGTTTAGGAAGTTAGCAGTGAACGGATGTGAAATATTTTAGTGTTGACTAAGGATAGTAAAGAGAACCTCTAGAAACTAATTAAATCCTTTATAAAAGCAAATAAACAAGTAATGCGAGTAAGGCTATGATGTATATGCATAAAAAAAGATATTTATCGAAGGGAATAGCTGAAAATCATTTGATCTATAATGGACTTTGCAGTCAAATATAATAGGTGGTGGTGAGCTGAGAAAAAAGGGTGATTGAAAAAGGATAGTGAAGAGGATAGGAAAAGTTTGATGAAATAAAAAGATATAAGAGTCTGTGAAGAGATTGCTGAGCCATTTCTTATTTAAGGATGTGACATAAGAAATTAGGATATGAATGCAAAGTATAAGATTGAAATTACAGGTCATCACTGTTTTGTGTAGTAAATGTGGATTAGGAAGAGTTGAAAGAGAAATAAATATGGAGACATAGAAAGGGTTGGTAATATATGTAGGTCAGAGAGTTTTGAGACCGTTTAGTCCTATATATTGAAAGGAATACGATATTCTGATGAGTTTGAGAGAAGAAGGATAAATAGCTATGAGGGCTATAGGCACGAAACGGCCGTATTATCTAATAAGCAATAGTAGGAACCTGTGAGAGGAAGAAGATCGAGAGGGAGACTGAGAATTAGATGGCGAGATAAAGTGAAAGAAGATATGGAGAGAAGAGGTTTGGTGGAGGATAATGCCTTTGATAGAAGGCAGTGGAGAAGGCGCATTAGTCAACCAACCCCTTAATGTAGGGATAACGGTGGGAAAGAACTCATGGTTCCCGATGTTTGAAATGGACAATTTCAGAGTATTGCTTGTCCATCTCAGCTGATGCCATGATTCAATGTCTATTAACGTACATGGTGGTATTTTTAAGGGAAAAACTCCTTCAATTCCTCAGCTACTTCATTCTCCTCTACTAAACAGCAACCAAGTTAATATATAGGTGTTATTAATCTCAATCTCCCAACAAAACGACACATTTTGTATTCATTAACCTTTAATGGTCCTGCTTATTTCATCTTATGTTATCTTTTACGTCTCACATTTTTTTCTACTAATGGTCACTTCATATAGGCTACCTATGCTTTCATTTGATATAACTTTTTGAAAATTCTTTAAAAGTGCTTAGATCCTAAAAATTAAACCCTCCTCTTCCAAAAATACTACACCGTCAATTATTCCCTCAACAACTAACTTTTTGCTGCGTGCGTTTCCAACATTCCACTTTACCTTCGGAAAGAAGACTTCGTTGAACGACACTTTCAGCCGTCAATGAGGTGCAGGTTTGATACGTCCACGAATGTCCCTTTTGCTATGAACACATTTCCATTCCATAATTTTGGCGATGAAAAACATTAACCTTCAGCATATCTTCTTGGATAAGTATTAATTTTACAACAGGGATACTTGTGATTAATAATTAGAAGAACGAACGAAATTTACACTAGGTCCATGTGACAGTCAGCATACGATTTCGGTACCGATCTCTCATGCAAGTAGTAAAATAAAGTAAATGATGTGTAAAATGAAGATAATTGTAATAACGCGAGGCTTAAATGAAATATAAAATTTCTCCATGTTTTTTCCCATTGTATATAATGTATTTTCTGTATTTTATTTTATTTTACATTTCATATTATTTGATGCCCTGAAGGGATTGACGTGAAGAATTATTTATATGAAACTGTTTCATACTGTATATGAATATTAAAAAAGCCTAAAATCAAACATTTCTTAAAATGAAATATACATAAATATAGATAAATCGCATAAAGGTAAAATGACAATGTCTTTGAAAACTCCAACTCGAAGCACGATGAATAAAATTTGGAAATATACAGAAAGGTCAAATACTACATTGAAGAAATCATGAGTTCACAGCATGATAGGTAATTGTTAAAAATAGTGGGTAAATTTTACTTACATTAGTATATGAATATATATAGTATATATATTAGTATATATATATATATATATATATATATATATATATATATATATATATATATATATATATATATATATACACATATATATCTTCATTTATTTATACATGATAGAGAGTAAGTGAAACTGGGACTTCGGACAAATACTTTCGTAGTTTATTTCTATATTTTCATGAGACACTGACAAGACTTATTTATACAAATGGAGGGAAGATTAAAGTTTGTTAATCATAGCAGTATTCTTTAAGCAAAAAAGATGTAGAAAGAGGATCAAGAGATAATCCAGGGTAGAGATTTACATTCCTTATTGACGTGGCTTCAATAAAAATGGACGTAAGCAGATTCCCTTTTCCTTTGGTCATTGACTGTGTGGATTATCAATGCCTCATTCCAGTTAATGGCATGGCTGTCTTAAGCCAATGATCCACAATGCTGTTATTCGTTAAGCCTCTTGCAATGGCATATTTGTGCTGTGAACATCACATTTTTATTACTCTCGAAGTTTGACCAATAAATTATACATTCATTGCAAGGAATACTGTTTGTAATATTGTTGAAATGAGGCCGGCTATTTTTAATTAGTTTATTTCTCAAAATACTATTATATTTAGTATCATAATTCTTAAAATGGGTACAGCAGGAATGAAATTAGGATGGAATGATAGGCAGAAAATGTTCCTGAGTTCTTTGTTAATACTTGCTGGACTATGATAAGTATTTTGCTTTAGTTTTGCAAAGTTCCATGAATATGAAGAGTAAAAAAGTGAATCTCGTTTTTTATCGATTATTTTAAACTCATCTGCTAGAAACTCAGGGCTGCAAATTCTAAGAGCTAGATACATACTGGAAAATTTTATGATTTTAATTTGTCTAGCATGGTCGGAGTAAAAAATAATATTTGAATAGTTATTCGTTTGTTTCCTATATACTCTTAAACAAAAAATTAATATCCATCATCAAATCTATGTCTTACAAACAGACACACACGCATGCATATAAATATATATATATATATATATATATATATATATATATATATATATATGATATATATATATATATATATATATATATATATATACATATATATATATATATATATATATATATATATATATATATATATATATATATATATATATATATATATATATATCTATTGTGTGTGTACCGTATTTCATGATATTCTATGTTTGTGTTGATAATAGTTTTATTTTTATTTTATATATCATTTAATTGCTTTACTGATAATATTTAAAGAAAGGTTTAAATAATGATCTTTTTTAATAGGAAATAATGTACTTCCTTTTCAATGCGCCTGGCGTCTTCGTTATTTTATTCTCAAACAATAAACGAAATGAACAAAACTACACATTTTCATGTCACCAAAGATACTATAGAGTTTATTCTATAGTATCTTTGATATCACCAATTAGAGTAGACTATGCCCACATCTACCCATGCCAAATATGTTCGTCAAAACTTGAAACAAATAATAAATCAGAGCCGATTTGTAAGAAAAAGCAGAATCACGAGAGAGAGAGAGAGAGAGAGAGAGAGAGAGAGAGAGAGAGATAGAAGCGAGGAGGAGAGAGAGAGCGAGAGAGAGGAGAAAGCAGCGACCCGAGAGGAGAGAGAGGAGACGGACGACCGAGCAGAGAGAGAGAGAGAGAGAGAGAGAGAGAGAGAGAGAGAGGTTGGAATCTTCAAATTTCATGCTATTATTTCCATGCTAATTCTCACTTAACTTGGTTCGTTTCTGTTAATTCTAAATTTTTTACCGCCTTTATTTTCAGATAATTTTTTATTGTGATACGAACTAAAAGTTGATGAAGACTTTGTTCTATTATCAAAATCTATATCACTAAATTCAAAGAAAGTCAAAGTTTTCCACTTCTTTTTATAGCCATTACTATAAAATTGAAGTGAAAAAAGAGATTATTAGGAAAATATGTCTTCAATTAGACCTTTGGTAATTTCCTGCTAACAGAAAATAAAGTCATGTTTAATGCATAACTTCAAAAGTCTTTTTCAATCCTAAAAATTAATTGTTTTTACCCTTATAATAAATAAGGAACGGTTATTTGCAATAATCTTAACAAATAAAAACATTAATATAACCTTCGAAATTTGCAGAGAACCTATACAATTTACTTATATCTAAGGAATCTGCTTTCTTACTTTATGATTCTAGGTGAGAGAGAGAGAGAAGAGAGAGAGAGAGAGAGAGAGAGAGAGAGAGAGAGAGAGAGAGAGAGAGAGAGTTGTATATTTTTTCTAATAAAGTGGCAGCTTATAACATGTAACTCATAATGGGGATAAATGGGAATATGCTGGAAAGTGTGCGAACTCTATATGAAGGATTATGTGATATTTCACCATTAAATAGCCTTTTCTGTGCTCAGTGAATAAAGCATGAGCCCCGCTTATAGCCAGAAGCACCATTAACGTTTGATTTACTCGGAGTTTTTATGCAAACGTTTGAAAGGCTATATGATAATACATTAAAGTTTAATAAACCTGTACAACATAGATTAGTGCTTCATTTACTCTGACTTCTTTTTCAGGACAGAGACGAATAAGGGTGTATATATGTATATAATATATATATATATATATAATATATATATATATAATATATATATATATATATATATATATATATATATATATATATATATATATATATATATATACTATATTTACAATTTACAATACTATCGGTAATTGAAATCTTTCTGCAATGTGAACCGTATACAGTTTATGTTCAAATGAAATTGCTTCATTATTAAAGAACAAATTGAAATGTGAAAGAATATAGAACTCGCTGGCTGTCAGGAATACGACAAAATATTCTTTCTTATCATGTAGCTAGTGCGGGAAAAGTATCACATTCTGAACAAAGACATATTTCCTCAATGGTCTATCCTCTAAGGCATAATTACTGCTACTGATAAAGGAAACTACAGTTTTGTGAAAGTTAAAAAAAAAAAAAATGAAGATTTTACGATGCCGCCATTACAATTGAGCTCTTTTTCTAGACTGAATAAACAAGTGCATCACTCATGCCACGCTACTCCATTAACTGCCATAGGCACATTCTTATAGGCTGAAAGAAATCACTATACTTGCTTTGAAGGAAAAGGTCAGGAAAAGATATAATATCCTGATATTACAATCTGTTTGAAATTTAAGCTGTTTTGCAAATCCACTTTTTTCTTTTCTTTATTTAGTGGAACCTAAAGTTCTCTATTATAAGGAGAAGGCCATTTTTTTCCAGAATTCAAAAGCGAAACATTGTTGCAGTTAGTAGAGTGGTCATGATCATTCAGCTCTTGTTGAAAGATTTGCAAAATGTATTTAATGTTAATTCATCAGTTCTTCTTTCTTTAAACGATCTAGCGACTTTACCACTCGTATCCAGATGGAAGACCTGAATCCGGCTATTTTTTATATGTAATTATTTTCCCAGAATGACCCTCAACACTTATGAAACAGAGCTGACTACTCATTCCTACGGCAAAGTCATTGTCCTGAACCGTAATAGCGTAAACAACTGTTAGAGGAAGAAGATCAGAGAGAAACAGAGAATCAGATGGCGAGATAAAGTGGAGGAAGATATGGGGAGAAGACGACGTTTGGTGGAGGATGATGCTTTTGATAGAAGGCAGTGGAGGCGCATCAGGCAACTGACCACGTAATATTAAGATGAAGGTGAGGGAGGATATATATATATATATATATATATATATATATATATATATATATATATATATATATATATATATATATATATATATATTATATATAAACTGGATGGTAACCAGCAGAGTTATTTATTCAAAAAAGTTACGAGCTTCAGAGACAACCAGTCCTCATCATCAAGTATCCAAGAAATGACCGAAGAGTTAGGCCAGCTGTATTTATATGAATGTGCTGCTGGCTTCTTGACCTTTTAAGTACCCTGCTTCTCCTGTTTGGTTCCGCCCTCATGACCTTTCACTGCCCACGGCAGGTTGTTCCAGGTGTTCATGTCTTGTGTATGTGGCTTTCTTCTCCGTTTTGGAGTATATAATTTTCCTTGATAAGCTGTCTTCCAAACCACTCCCGGTGTTGTCTGCCATTACAATGTTAGCGCATGTTATAAAGACATTCTGAACAATCAGTCTTGCTCTTTTGTTAGTATTCTTCTCCCCAAGAGTGTTCGTAAACTGCCGACTTCTGATTGTAGCGTCTAATGTTCAGTACGTATATGTTGCTTGCTTCGCTCTTTGCAAGATTATCTGCTTTCACTGTAGTGCCGTTTTTCAAAGTCTAGACACGCTGCCATATATATCGCCCCTCTTACCTCTTCCCCCTCTTCAGGCTTACTATTTCTAACTATTTTATTACTAGTCTTGTTTTTGTAGCTACTAATTAATCTAAAATTTTCTAGTTTCCTATTGATGAGCGTAATTGTGATGTTACCCGAGACTTTAATTACTTTCTTCCCTTTCAAATATTCCTTTTCCCTATCCTCACTTCCCCCAAAGTAGTTTTTCCTTGCCTTAATGTGTACCCGCTCCCACCAGTAGTTACGGTATCCTAATCTCCTTAAGCTCTCCCACAGGTATTCCAGCTCTTCATCTTATTGTTCGGGACTGGAAATCCTATAAGCCCTAATGGCCAACCCTGTCATTAATCCCATTTCAATTCCTTTCCTATGTCTAGAGAACATATGTATGTATGAATTAGTGTGTCTCCTCTTCCGATATACTTTGAATCTTGAATTTTCCTCTCCCAAGAGGAAAATTCTCTTCTCTTCTCTATAGTGAAATTGATATGTTGATTTAATTTGTTTGTGTTTTCTAGGAACTTGTATAGATCTTCCCTTTCTCCCTTGTAAATGATCAAGATGTCATCTAAGTATCTTACCCAAATTATGATTTTAAAGTTTCCTTTCTAAATTTGCTAGTTCCGATGTAACTTCCCTGATTTTTGTCTGTCCTCTTTCAGATTGCCTGAAAGTCAGTTAATAATAGATATCTAAGGCAGTTACTTTTTCGATCTTATTCTTGTTTCTTGAGTGAGTAATTTCTAAATCGCAAATAGGATGATTAAAGCATTTGTTATTTTAGTTTCGCAATATCCTCTCTCTCTCTCTCTCTCTCTCTCTCTCTCTCTCTCTCTCTCAGAATAATTAATTTCCTGCATTAAAGACTTTGTTCGTCATTCTTTAGGTCAAGTCCCTTGACTAATGTCCGTGAAAAATTTACTAGAAAATCCACGAAAAGAATTTCTTCTCATGAGGACACAGGAATTTCAAGAGCAAAGAAGCCGGCGTTTCCTCATTCTTGGAAATGCAACTAGAAAAGCCGTCACGGGAATAGAATTGTAAATCGACGTAATATTTCATGGTTAAACTGCCGGCCGGAAAGGGCAACGAGATTTTACGAAGGAATATCAAGAGTTGCACTGGAATGGTTCGAAGATTTCAAGATGATACTTCAGCAATAGACTACACTTTGTTTATATCAAAGACAGAAGAAGTTCAAAATACTTTGAGTAATAGTTATTTCTGCGTGAAAAAACCGACGAAACTCCAGTCAACTATATAATTGCTTGTTTTCTTCTCAGAAAGACTTTTCTCTGAGTACGCCCTATGTTTAAAAGCAATTTCATTTAAGTCGACTTAGGCTCTGTGTGGAACTCTGGGAGCGGAATGTGCTACCAGGGCAAAGTAAGAAATCAATTCCATGCACTTCTATGTGTATCCTTGAGGGAACATGTAACATGGGGACAGATCTTTTCCTCTACATTCTTTTCATTTTCTGAAGAATTTTGGGTCCTCGGCTTCTATTCCTTTCGGTTGTGTTGTTTGAGTTAGATCCAGTGGCTGATCCAAGATTTAGGTAGGAGGGGTGGGGCTAGTGTATTTTTGTTAAAGTAAGGAACGCTAGGCTATAAAAAAGGCGGTCAGGGATGAGGGGTTATTTCTCTTCTGGCCCGGACAAAAACTCTTTATAACATTTCACAAACATTTTGAGCCAAGTTTTGGTACTTTCATGGTGGTTAATATGAAAAACCTGAAACCAATGATTCTTGTTAGATGGAATTCAGTTACATATTGAGATTGGAAACTCTAAGACAGTGTGACAGATATCCAACAAAGATTTACTATAAACATTGACTGTTGCGCACATCAGTTTCAAGAAAGATTCTCCCTGCTCATCTGCCCTCTCTCTCTCTTCTCTCTCTCTCTCGTCTCTCTTTCTCTCTCTCTCTCTCTCTCTCTCTCTCTCTATTGCAAATTACGAATTTTGTTTCATTACTATCCACATTTACCTGCCGTTGTTTCATCGTTGATTATAAATATATATATATATATATATATATATATATATATATATATATATATATATATATATATATATATATATATATTGTATTTTACGCTTGATTTCTGAAAATATGTTCTTTGCACTATACATATTGCTACAACAGCAACAACATCATCAACAACAACAACAACAACAACTACTACTACTACTACTACTACTAATATTGATATTATTACACGCTTTAATTTGTACTGATTGATGTTTGATAATAATCCACTCTTAGGGGCACCATTCATAGCTGAAGGTGGGGGCAGCCGTTCGCCCCCCTAACCCCCTAAATCAGCCACTGATTAACTCTGCCTTGCATTCTGGATGTCGGATTATCTTATACAAGCATTGAAACGGCTTTCAGCACCCTTGCAAGTAATAGTAGTAGTAGTAGTAGCAGTACCTAAGGCATCTCCAGTGAATGTTCCTATTCACGTCATTTGAAATTCCTTCCTTGAAAGGATAGTCAGGTTTACATGTATCTCTTTCATGTACGATCTTCTGTTATCCATATTCGCGCTATTATTAAAATGCGTGATCGGTTTTACTTTTTTTTTTCTTGGAGTTTTTACATAAAAAATCAATTCTCGTAATAATACTAATGTAATTCCTCCTACTCTTCTTCTTCTTCTTCTTCTTCTTCTTCTTCTTCTTCTTCTTATTATTATTATTATTATTATTATTATTATTATTATTATTATTATTATTATTCTTTTGATTGCTGAAAGCTTTTCAACTCCAGAATCGGTCTTTAATTAGTCCTATTATATATCTCTTAAATTCACATTTTAAATGGTTATATTATGTATTTGTTAAGTATATAATAATAATAACAATAATAATAATTAATAATAATAATAAAATAAATATAATAATAATAAATCAATAATTATAATAATAATGATAATATCTGTGTTTAGCGAATTAATTTTATAGAACTTTTCATCTTATTAATCGCTTGTCTGGCTCAGCAATTTTATTTAATAACTGACCAATATTCATAATGGTATTTAATAGAAAGGACGCGGGAATGCTTTTTATTTTATTTAAAAAACCAGGGATTCTGTTGGCTGGTATATCAGGTCCTTTGTTCGTGCAGGGTTCGTCGGGTGGTATACTGTATATTGGTATAACTAGTTGTGGCCGGACATGGTTCGTCGTCGGGTGTTCAGGCTGGTATTTTTTTCTAGCTCTGCTGGAATTATATTTCTTTCGTCGATCTATAATCGCTCAGCTCGGGTGCTGATTTATCGTAGGATAAGCCAGTCTCGGGCAAAGTCTAGGATCCTGCGCGGATGGTCACAGTCCTTCTTGACTGCGAGTGCTCAGGTGTTCCTTGAGATGGGCGCAGGAATTTCTGGCATCCTGCAGACGTTCCTGATTGTCTTGGACGTCCGTGGTACTATTCACAGTCATCCCCCGGCAGGCAGTAGGGAAGATAAAAGTTTTTTGTGTGATGTTGAAGTTCGGCTTCTCCTTCCCAATATACAGCACTTCCAGGAGGCGTAGGCGGAGCTAGTCGGTTGTTTGATCAATAATTTTGATAGATGATTATAAATGGAAGCATTTTAATGTCAATTCAGTATTATTTTCTTATGTTTTTACGAGCATTATACAGTCAGTCCCCAATATTTGGATTAAGAAATTGAACACATAAGAAAAATACGGAAAGATTTATGTTATCCTTCACATATATTAGATTCTTGCTATAATAAAGCCCACGGAAAGTTCTATAGTGTAAGTAACATGGAGAAAGATACTTCTAAGAACATTCTTAACTTGCCATATATTAGCAATTTTAAAACCATAAAACCTTTGTCAAATCTTTTAAGGCCAACCTTAAATGAATGAATATTGCATCTATTGCAATATTAATTCTCTTAAGTGAAAATGACCGCAGAATAAACTGGAACAGCACTTCAGTAAATGCAATATCAAAAGATTTATTTTGACAAAATCTTTTAGAATCCGCCAATGTACAACTTACTTCCAATTGTAATTTTAACATTAGTTCTGGCTTGGATTACCTGTATAAGTAACATCTTCAAGAATGATCTTAAAGATAAAATCAAGGACTTAATTACAAATTAGTTACCTTATAGATACTTTCTTTGTATATGTATGTTTAATATATTTTATGCGAATAAAATTACTTGTGAAATTAAGTTTAATTGTTCGCTAAAAGGAATTTTTGTGTGGCCAGACACTGCCACGCATAATCTCTTGATTGTCTTGTCCCTGCCTCTGAACAATGTGACTGAATCTAATGTAAACCTCTTAGATTGTACCGATGTTTTGGGAAGGTTTGTAATTCTTCAGGTGTGTTGTATTTTAGATACATTTTTTCCTGTATGATCCCTATCTGATATTCATACGGCCTTTCTTTCTATATAAACCCATGTGGCATATGTATATCAGTCTGGTAAGTAAAGGACTTTGACTCGAATGTCACCGTAGCACTATATTGTTTCACTTTCCTTCGAGGCTTTTATATTAATTTATATTTTTATATTAATCGTAATGATTTCTATCATTACGATTGTATAAAGTTACATTCATAAATCAAGAAATACTGATATTTTGCATTATTAATTAATATAGTAAAATGCTACATATCTTTCCCTCTCTCTCTCTATCTGTCACACACACACACATTATATATATATATACTATAATATATATATATATATATATATATATATATATATATATATATATATATATATATATATATATATATATAAGACAAAGCGCTTGGATTTCTGACTATCATTTTCCCGTGGCATTCGCTTATTTATGAAGTCACGTGCATCTACTGTGATTCTTTAAGCATATATATATATATATATTATATATATATATATATATATATATATATATATATACACATACACACACACACACATATATATTATATATATAATTATATTTATTTTATATTTTATATTATATATATATATATATATATATATATATATATAATATTATATAATATATATATATACTATATATATATATAATATATACTAATATTATTGCTTAAAGAATCACAGTAGATGCACGTGACTTCATAAATAAGCGAATACCACGGGAAAATGATAGTCAGAAATCCAAGCGCTTTGTCTTATATATATATTAAAATATATATATATATACGCAATTTATTTATATATACACAACCAATTTAATATATATATAAATTATAATATCAGCTTTTTTTATTATTATTCATCTACCGTTTGGAACATTTCTGTATCTGAATTGAAGGTTTTTAATGCTACATGTATTACAAAGGAAGCAGCCATTGAAGTCAGATAAGAGTCATTACCCAAATAGGGCTGGTTAATTCCATTAAAAGGAGACTATTACGATCCCGACTCTCGAGATAGCCAGGTTCTTAAAAATAAGCTATTGGGCCGTAGGGACTATTACGATCCTGACTCTCGAGATAGACAGGTTCTTAAAAATAAGCTATTGGGCCGTAGTGACTGACGACAGGTGACAAACAAAGGAGGGAGGAGCATAACAAAACCAAAAAAATTACCTTAAAATTAGTTTATTATATACAAAATGTACAAGTGAGTCAGGTCCAGTGATAAACAAAATAAACATACACAATGAATTAAATAATAAAGGCAGCAACAGTAACAATCCAATTAAGTGATTCTTGTACAATTCAACAAACAATTTCATAAGCAGAATAACTAATAAAATAAAAGAGGACCACGGTATAAATGAAAACGCAGTGCAGTACATAAATACATATACAAAATCAGGCAGCATAATACACAAACACATTGAAAAAGCAGTGAAATGACGATTACAATAAATGTAAAAACGGCAGCATAATAATAAATGAGAATTAACACTGAAGCGGCATAATGTTACACAGAGCAAAACGGGAACACTTCCTCAAACAATGAGACAACAGTCCAATGCCGGACGATCAAGATAGAGCCGATACGACAACCACCTCGTCCTTGGAGACAATATGGACATCCTCCTCGAATGCTGGACGATCTAAGACAGAGTTGATACAACAACCATCTCGTCCTCAGATACAGTATGAAGGTCCTCCTCGACCACTGGATGTTCACGACAAGGTTGATACAACTACCAACTCGTCCTCAGATACTCTCCGCTGCTCTGCTGCCAAGACTGCCTCTCTGAACCTGAATGGTTGTTCTCCCCTCCAGGACCTGACTGACGAAGTTTGACGCCATCCAACAGACGTCAACTCGCCAGCAATTAAAAAACAAAAACAAAGGAGGCAACAATCCACCAAGGGAACAATCGGCAAACGATTGTTCCTAACAGGGACGCTACATTTGAATAGCGGAAATTAAACGTTTAGTTAATGGACGTTAGTATCATAAGAGTGTAATTTAAACTCTCTCTCTCTCTCTCTCTCTCTCTCTCTCTCTCTCTCTCTCTCTCTCTCAGCTCCGAAATTCTACTCAAGAGATAATAACTGTATTTATTATGCAAGAGGATATTGCAGAAACGGAGAAAATTGCAGATTCAGACACAAAATGAATAATTATGATGAAGGAAGATCAAATATTATGGAAAAGTTGGATTTTTTAATGTCAGAATTTCTGGAAATGAAAAAAAGAACAACATACCAGAACAGGAAAGAGACATGGGAAAATCCTTATTACTACCATTATTAAATGAAGGAGAAAACACGCAAACCATCATAGTGATGAATGCGCAGGGTTTAGTTACGAGTAACTCAAAAAGAAAAATAGAGTACTTAGAAGAACTAACCCAAAATGAAAAGAAAATAGATATAATGAATATAAGTGAAACCTGGTATTCCCAAGAGACTGGGAATGATGATCAAATAAAAGGGTTCCAAACTTATAGATCAGATAGAAAAAATAGGAATCAAGGGGGAACCGCAATATATGGGAAAGACAAAAAACAAGGAAAAATATATGAGATATATAGTAACTCAGAATGTGAACTAATAGCGGTAGAATTTGAATCTGAAAAATTGATGAACATAGTAATATATAGACCTCCTAATACTAAAGAGTTTGACTTAATAATTGAAAAATTGGATGATATATGTAGAAATCACAAGGACTGGACTATTCTCCTATCTGGTGACTTCAACTTTCCTTTCGTAGAATGGAAAGAACGAATAGGAGACTGTGGTTGTACTTATACATATAAAAAAGAGAGTAATAGTAGTGCAGAAGATAAGAGGCAATTTGAAAAGCTATTAGATATGCTACTAGAATACAACATTCAACAAATAAATCACCTGCCAACAAGAAAGGAAAATACTTTAGACCTAGTATTTGTGAACGAGATGAATTATGTTAAAGAAATAATAGTTTATAATGCGAGTATTTCAGATCATAATGTCATAGAATTAACAGTTCATTCCAAAGCAAGTGAAAATAGAGATAAGCAAGAAATGAAAAAGTGGGAAGGATATGGAAAATACAACTTCTACAGTAAAAATATAAAATGGTCAGAAATTAATGAAGAATTAAACAAAGATTGGGATAACATTTTCGTAAGTGATGACATAAGGGTAAATACGGAGATATTATATAAAATATTGGAGAAAATAGTTGATAAATATATACCGAAGAAGAAAAGTAAACATCATTCATGCATACCAAGAGACAGAAGGATCTTGTTCCAGAAAATCAGAAAGTGGAAAAAAGGTCTTGCAAAAGAAAAAAATGCATGGAAAGTTATAGAACTAAAAAGTAAGATAGAAAATGCAGAACAAAAGATTATACAATCAAAAGAAAATGAAAAACGGGACTTGGAAGAAAAAACCCTATTAAATATCAAGCAAAACCCCAAACTATTATACTCATATGCGAAGAAGATGAATAAAAGAAGAATAGAAATAGGCCCTCTGAGAATTGAAGGGAGATTAACGAATGAAAAAAGGAAATTTGCAACATACTGGCAGAACGATATAGAGAATTCACCCCTAGAATAGATAATGAAGATAATGATATAGAAGTAAGGGACGAAAATAGTGAATATTTAGCTGACATAGAAATTAATGAAGCTGATATTGTGCAGGCAATTAATGAAATTAAAAATGGAGCTGCTGCAGGGCCGGATGGAGTCCCTGCTATTTTGTTAAAGCAAGTAGTTCATTCTATCACAAAGCCACTTGCAATATTATTAAGACAAAGTGTAGATACAGGCAAGATTTATGATGAGCACAAATTAGCATATATCACCCCTACTTTCAAAAGTGGATCAAGACTAGAGGCAAGTAATTATAGGCCTGTGAGTCTAACATCACATATTATGAAAGTGTATGAAAGGGTTAATGAAGAAAAATATTATGAAACATTTAATAAAAAATAATTTGTTTAATATAGGACAACACGGTTTCGTACCCGGAAAAAGTACACAAACCCAACTGTTAGTCC
>NC_087220.1:6082406-6090842 GCF_015104395.2 Macrobrachium nipponense
TTCAGGAAGTATCCAATTCAGCCTGCGATAAATATTTTAATTATGGAGGATTTTCAATCATTCTAATTATATGATAATTCAATATTTGGAAATTTATCATTGATTTTTTTCTCTTTAGAAAAAAATAATTCGATATGCAAATATATAAATATTTAAGCAAATATTGGTGTTAAAATTGAAAATTTTCATTTCGAAGTCAAAGAAATATTGGCTTTTGAGGACAAATAGTGAAATAATAGATTAAATATGGATCACGGAATGTTCAACACGACAATACTAAAAAGTGAGATTGTGGCAAGACGATTCCAATAATGAAGTTAGAATATGCTAATTACAATTTTTCATATATACATATATATTTTTTTTACACAACTTACAATTGCTACTGCTCCTGGCACTGCCTGAGCTACCTGGAAGGACTAGGCATTTTGACGGAATGAAATCAGAACCTTGCAAATAGAATCTCTGGTAAAGCAAAAGGAGCGACTTTCAGCATTAAAATTCATTTCGGCCGTATGAATTTTTGCCCCTTAATGACAATCATTTCGGCTGCAACCAGACCTTGAATAGTCTAACTAAAATTGCCTAAGCTTACCAAATCTTGCAAATCAGTAGATATGTTACTGTCGGAATGATCAGGGCCTGCCAGGACTTGTTCCCGGACTTTTCAAGAGCCATGCGTAGGCAATGTGAGTCTTTCAAAAAAGACATTGACATAGATCATAAAGAATAGGAACAGACAAAACTACGATACTTATGTAGAAAGAAATACTTTCTGTAGCTTCATGAAACAATTGTCAAAGAGAATACATATGATTTTGATTCAGACTAGATACTTTTTATATGGTAATGAAATTGGGTTCAACAGCATCATACATTAGTGTTGAAGCTTATATTAAAAATTTAATTCAACTATATAAAGAAGACGCCTACAATCGAAAGGTAAGCTAAACAGAGGATTGTCTTATTTATATTTTGTAAGTCTCTTGTTGATACGCACAGCAGTAGAATAAACTATAAGTTCATACTAGTTTGATGATATAACACTATTGTTGCTTTTATCAAAATAGCGTTATGAATATTTTAAAAAAAGAATTCTGATTCTGAGGAAGCTGTCACGATTATAATAGCCTTCTATTACACACTAATAAGAACCTCTTATATGTTAAGAAATATAACTGAAGATACTCTTTGCCTCTCAAATCAAACAGGACTAAAGCTTCAGCAGGGTGTCATGTACGTAAATGGTTTCAAAGATTTCGATTGAAAGTATTAGGGATAGAGGTAATTATGTCTTCTTTCAAACATAACGAGCAAAATACATTTACTAAAAATAGATATCAGTGGTATTGACACGCAATATTAGATAATCGTGAAGTTCGATACACATTAGAATAAAATAAATTTGTCCTCCTGCAATTTTTTTCTATATAACTGTCGGAATTTCCTGTGCCTTTGTGCATTTGAGATGGTATTCTCTCCATAGTGGGGGAAATAGGATAGCATGGCCTTGTCTTTTCCTGACAAAAATTCCTATCCATTCGTCAATAAAATTGACAGAATCTGCATTCTCGCCTATCAAGTGAGAGGACCCAAACTTCGCCTGCTCGAGGATGACTGGAGGAGAATACATAGTGGAAACCTGCTGTGCCATACGATGTTGACTGTAATGAATTAAGTATCCTGTTATCAGACAATAATGGTCATAATTGCCTCGGCAAAAGGAAGCTCTGGCAATCTAGTCACAAAAACCCTTACTGGGAGCCAGAAGTCTAGCCACTTTAGTGCTAATTTTCCAAGGGAGAGATGCTAAGTGATGTTTAGGATAATGCCATGGCTTAATTATACATACCTGGTCTTGCGTCAGAAAATCTCGCAGTTTGATGCCCTGGCAGATGCCCGCCCGTCGTCTACTGGCTCCAAAGAGATACCAGCGCCAACAAGGTAAAGAAAATGGATATGGACCAATAACCGCTTCCCAAGAGACTTACCCAGAACTGAAAGGCTCAGATCTTATAAATTATATAATATATATATATATATATGATATATATCTATATATATATATATATATATATATATATATGTATATAATATAATATAATATATATATAATATATATATAAAATATAATATAATATAATATATATAGATATATATATATATATAGAATATATAATAGATAATATATATATATATGTATATATATATATATATATATATTATAGATATATAGATATAATATATAATATAGATATATTATTATATATATATATATATATATGTGTGTGTATGTATGTATGTATGTATGTATGATATATATATATATATATATATATATATATATATATATATATATATATATAGTATATATATATATATATATATATATATATATATATATATATATATATATATATATATATATATATATATATATATTATCACGCCCGAAAGTATTTTCGTTCGTTCATTTATATATATATATTTATTTATTTCTGCACAAGCAGTCATATATTTGCTGCTTGTTATTGTTTTGCAGTTCTTAAGGAGGATAGTTCTAATACAATAATTTCTTCCTTTACATGGTGACGTGGAGGCAGAGAGACTTTTTTTTTTTTTTTTTTTCTTCGGGAACAGCCTAAGTTTGCAGTCAGCGACCCTCTGAACGCTAGAAAGGTTGGGATTGCCTCTGAGAGGTATTTATCTGCTAAGGTTAGCGGATTCGCCTTGGATCGCTTCAATGGTGTATTTCCGGTGGCTCCCTTTATCCGAAATCATCGCCTGCTTTTGACTTTTCTACACCTTATAACACTGTCACGCCCGTTTGATGGTTCTTCCTCTGTTGATACATGGATGTTTGTCTTCGAGGAGCAGCTGCGATCAAGTTTTTATCAAGTTCTCAATACTACTCTTGTTCCTTCTCTGGAGGATTCAAACACCTGTTAATCTGCGATGGACATTACGAACACAGGAAAGGATATCAGCCTTGGACGGCCTCTAAAGGATCTTCGGTTTCATCACCTGTTCCCTCACATTTATTACTGCAACTGCAGCGCCGTTGATAAGACCCCACGAGAAGTTAAGTATTGGTATTAGTAACTGTCCTCCATTTTTAGAGCTGCAGCACCATTCCATTACAAAGGAGCATCCAGTTCACGCTGCAGTGACCTGAAACTTATCTCGGTCCAATATTATTCAATTATTTCATTTTCTTTTGTAAATGAATATTCAAAATATTTCCTTTTTCGTATCATACTCCCTCGCTGTCCTTTGCCATCATTGTTCATAGAAATAACATAAATTATAACTGGTAGTTGAAGGTACTTAAGGTTGTGCAAAATATTATTTTTTTTTAATGTAACAGCTTTATGCAAATTATAAAGAACCTGCTTTAGCATAGAAGTTAACGTTAATAAGAATGCTGTGACTAATATATACTAATATATATATATATATATATATATATAAATATATATATATATATATATATATATAAATGTATGTATGATGTTATTTCAGGTTCAAATCAACGAATTACAGCTATTAGGTTATACTCTGTATTTGGCAATTAACCCTCATGGACAGTCTGTCACTATATAAATCCTATGGTTATTTGTAGAGAAGAGGGTAGAAGCCCCATGCTTTTATAGTTGCAGAGAAAACACGGGAGGAAGTTCTGTTGAAATAAACTTAATATATGGATAAACAGAGAGGAACTGTTGAGCAGTTATCAAAACGATGCTATTATGTCAATACCCTGGCAAGTTCTACAATTTCAATACAGATTCTCTTTGTTATATCCAAAATCGAGATTTGTTTTGTTCCCAAAATATCATTATCGTAATCAAGATCGATGACTATGAGTATAGATAGTCTGAAATCCAGTATGGTAAGAATGGAACCTCTAACTGTGACTGTATATTAAAATCACTGTAAGAATGAAGGGATTCCTTATTTCCTCCATAAAGTATCTACAATTTGGTACTTGTGTTCTGTGGGTAATAGTCTACTTTGAGTTATAACACTATACTCAACGTTGGGTCAGTTGTAGAGAATACCGATGAAATGATAACAAAATACCCTCTAGACTTTCTTTCAAACCCTAAAATCTTTGCGAATAAAATAGAAAAGCACCATCATGTTGGAAATTCTTGCTAGACTGAGTAGCGTTTCAGTATCCCGTCAGTTCTCCGAATTTTGATAAGATCAAAGAAACCAGGAAGATGAACGTTTTTCTCACAAATTTTGTTTTGGTGATAAATGTATTCTGATTTAAATAATTGGAGAGAGCTCGAGATAAAATAAGATTTATTATTTGCTTGCATGAATGTTCGTCAGTCTTTGGAGGAATGAGAAGAAATTAATTGTTTAACTGAAGATAGATGAAATAATCCCATTCAAAGATAATATGAGGATAATGATTTTTGGGAAATCTGATTTTCATTTTGCTTTATTTCATTGTTTCTTTTATAGAAACAAACTGCAGTAATGTAGCTGTAAAAGTTATATATATGTATATATATATAATCATATTAATATATATATATAAGATATATAATATATTACTATATATATATAATATATATATAGCTATATAAACAAACAAGTTATACAGAGAGCTTTCGAGAATCTGTGATGTTTCTTCTTTGTATTGTATTTAAACTAATATCTACAGTCGTATAATCATGGAATTGATTCCCCATTTTCAGAATCATGCTACTCTGAGTAGTTTTTAAATATATTTTGATCTGCTATATTTGATCTATCTTCAAGCATTTATTTATTATATAACGAGTAAATATACAAACTGACAAATTGTTTAAGAATTCCACATCGAAGACATATAAATATATAAAACTTGCTGGGACAAAATAAGAAAAAAAAATTGGTCAGGAATATAGAATTAATACTGTTTTCTACTGCAAGTCTTCCTGTACAGTTATCAAGGCTAGTGGTGACGTCGTAATGTCCTCATATTACCTCCTAGATAGAGGCTATGAGTTTTGATTCGGTCTCCTCATTTATTTGTCTTTTTGTCCTTTTATATTTTGGCACAAGAGAGGTTGAACTTTTGCACAGCATTTGTGGATGTTTGTTGTCACCGAATTTTTAGCCTATATATATTTTATCGGTCTTCGCCTGTTCATAATTTTTATTCTATTTTCTAGATGATGAAATCTATTCATATGGAGCAACCCCAAATGGTCTTCAAAAAAATATGGTATTTATTTATTAGGAAGAAGCAAGACGAGGTAAAGGGAAATACTTAGAGGTTCCACTTACTGAAATAGATAAAAATAGTATCAAAATACAAGGAGAATAGTAATAAGGCAGCGGTGCATTGATTTTCGCTAGAACTTCTGAGGTTTCAATTGCACGACATCCTCTGGGAAGCTGCTCCACAGTTCAATGGTGTGAGGAATAAAGGACCTCTAAAAATTAATAGTTAGATAGCGAGGAACATACTGATGCTGCTGTTCAGCGAGTCTGGTTGTTCCCGTCAGGTAAAAGAGATCAGGAATCACTTGTAAATGGGAATGATCTCAGTTGATAGACAAAAGGCTATCCGTCGATGAATCCAAGTTATAATTGTTACTAATAAGAAACCACTCTATCTAAGAGAGATAAATCTCTGGCAGAAGCAGACATCCACGTCAGGGAACCGTATTCTTGTAAACTAAGAATAAAGCTTCAGACTCATTCAGCATAGTTCCATCCACCATAAGGGGAGCATAGGGTGGGAAATTCATGAGATCTGCTATCCAAAGTGTTTTTGTTTCATTGCAGTTCAGCCTCATACTCCACCAACTACACCATTTCCAGATCCAGACAAAGTAAGTCTTGGTTCACTGAAGATCCCATCCACAGCAACTCGATGCTGCCTACCTATTGGGAAATGTTGAAATAATCCTAAAACATATCCATCCACTCAAAGATTCAGAAGTTTATAAATAACTGCCTTGTGCAGCACTAAAATGAGTTTGAATTACTCTGCACTCAAAACCTTTATCAAGATTCCCTTGCAAATGGCAAGTCAAGTCCATAAGATTGATTGATTGAAAGTTTTCTGGTATCCTGAGTCAAGTCCATAAGAGCATCACAGTCTCCAACTACTTCCTATTTGCATATTATCTATAAACGTTCCTTGCAAATGGCAAATTGCAAGCCAAGTCCAAAAGATGATTGCATGTACTTAACTGCTTCCTATTTGCATATTAACTATTAACTATGCATATTAACATTAAGCTAACAATTCTTTAGAGACTACATAGTGGCTTAAAAATAAGTTTTACAGAAACTTTGGAAAGCACAGGGAAAATAGTGATTAACCTTTAGTTTCTGCAGTCTGTAGATATCCAACCTTTTGGTATAGGCAATGTATTACTAAGCTTGCGCTCATCCAAAAAGATATTATGTCAACATGAGCATCTATAAAATTTACTTATCTTAATAAACAACACACTAAAAACACCATCAGGATCTTTTCCACCCTTGCTAAGAAGATTATTCAGAATGTTCTTAACATCCCAGGAGCGAAATTAAAATTTTTTATGAATAGGTTCAGGAAGACAAGTATCAGGGAGAGACATCCTCAGCTGGCTGCTTACCTTCTAAAGCTCGATGAGGCAGTTAAGCCTTTTCCCTAGGGCAAGTAACTAATTTACCATCATCTGTTAGTAATGGTGGAATGGAAGATTGATGATGCTAATTTGGTCCACCACAGATGAGGCTGAGTAATTCCTTCAAGTCTTCTTTTTTACGGAATTACTGTAATTTATCTCGGGCTTATGGTAAGTTCTATTAACAGCACGGTGAGACTAAACTTTTGAATGATTTCCTCTCCATGTGTTGTATTTGGTTTGTTTGGCATGGTAGGCTTGTTAAAAGGTATCATCAAACCATGGCTAGTCATTGGTCATAAATTGGATGACCTTTCTCGGGACACACCTAATTAAAATATCCATCAGCATTTCATTTAACTTCTTGGGATCAGGATCAGGATTTTAGCCAGACCGTTTTTCCAATGGCGGCATTAGAAATATGCTGATTGACAGATGTGTCCATCTCAATGGTGCAATGGTCAGAAGTGCCTATATATTCACTGATCTTGGACTTGACAAAAACTGGAACATCTGTGAATATGAGGTCTAACATATTATCAGAAATGTCCGTGGTTCCTCAGTTAGCTGGACAAAATTGGAGGATACACAGAACTCAAGAACAAAACAGCTATGCTGATCTGTGGAATGAATTTAGTCACTCATTGTGCTTTGCATTAGTCTCCTCAAATAGGTAAGGGTAGGGGTGTGAGAATACTACCACCGTAGGTTCTGCGGGTCGTAAAAGGCAACTAAAAGGACAGCAGCTGCCTAGCAGTCTTACTTTTTAGTAAAAGGCTAGGCCCACTGCCAATACCTGTGGAAATTGCTGCCTTGCAGGTGGACTTTTTAGTCAAAAGCTAAGCTCTCCTCCAATAACTTTGGTTGATGACAGCAGGGCATGCCGTCGTAAAAACACCTTTGCCAAACAATAAACCTCAAATAACAATGAAGCTTCTGAATCCTGTGACTAAGCCATACTGATCCTCTCAAAGAGACCGCCAGATCTTCAGGTAAGTAATAAGTCATCAGTATTTACCACGCCTGACTCGGTGTGAAACACAATCACATGCAAACACATCCTTTAGCTCGAATATATGGATAAATAAAAAACAAGAAAAAAACACATTTACAAACTGATACATCTTCAAAAGGATATTAGCGCGAAATTAAAAGATATCAGTATCTTGAATAAGATATATATAATGCAGTTACGCAGCAAACTGACAACAGTCTGGCACCTCCACCTTCTGAGGCAGACGTTGCGATAAGCTAAGCAAAATTTCCATGACCATCCTTCATTGAGTATACCATTTCACTCCTCTCATTCTCTCCATCACTACTTAACAATGAAATCATTTAAAAAGTATCAACTAAGCATTATTACTGTTACTATTGATATTATGATTATTATAATTTAAAATACATCCTTACAGATACTTCATATTCTAAGGGGTCCACAATAATAAAAAATGTTACGAGTCAATGTATATCTACTCTTTACAAAAAGCTTTCAACCCTTCCCTGGGTTCATTTTTTGGACTGAAACTAACCAGGGAAGGGTTCGAAAGCTTTTTGTAAAGAGTAAAAATTATAAACGGAGAGTTTTTCCCCAAAACAGATACTTCATTACTCTATCTTTCTCCTTTGCAAATGCGTTCAAGTAGCTTCAGTAGTTTTCTCTTCACTATCCCATAACAGTACTGCTTCATCTGTAACATTAAGACCTCTCTCAATGATACCTATCACGAGATATTACGATGAAACGCCTTAATCAAAACTGGACCATTTTAAAATCTAATTCTACTGTGCTTAGGAAAGAGATATTATTTAA
>NC_087220.1:6091342-6115066 GCF_015104395.2 Macrobrachium nipponense
GTGTTCGTAATGCGTTCATCGCAGATTAACAGGTGTTTGAATCCTCCAGAGAAGGAACAAGAGTAGTATTGAGAACTTGATAAAAACTTGATCGCAGCTGCTCCTCGAACACAAACATCCATGTATCAACAGAGGAAGAACCATCAAACGGGCGTGACAGTGTTATAAAGTGTAGAAAAAGTCAAAAGCAGGCGATGATTTCGGATAAAGGGAGCCACCGGAAAAACCATTGCAGCGATCCAAGGCGAATCCGCTAACCTCAGCAGATAAATACCTCTCAGAGGCAATCCCCAACCTTTCTAGCGTTCAGAGGATCGCTGACTGCAAACTTAAGCTGTTCCCGAAAAAAAAAAAAAGAAAAAAAAAAAAAAAAAATTCTCTCTGCCTCCACGTCACCATGTAAAGGAAGAAATTATATATCTATCTATATATATAATATATATTATAATATATATTATATATATTATATAATATATTATATACTATATAATATAGTATCATATATAATTATAAGGTCTGAGCCTTTCAGTTCTTAGTAAGTCACTAGGGAGGCGGTTATTGGTCCATATCCATTTTCTTTATCTTGTTGACGTTGGTATCTCTTTGGAGCCAGTAGACGGGTGGGCAGCTGCCAGGGCATCGAAATGCGGGATTTTCTAGCGCAAGACCAGTTATGTACAATTAATCCTTGGCATTAGCCCAAACATCACTTAGCCTCTTTCCCTTGGAAAATTAGCACTAAAAGTGGCTAGACTTCTGTCTCTCAGTAAGGGTTTTTGTGACTGGATTGCCAGAGATTCCTTTTACCGAGGCAATTATGACCATAATCGTCTTAACAATTGGATACTTAATTCATTACATAAGTCAACATAGGCACAGCAGGTTTCCACCTATGTGTACTCCTCCAGTCGTCCTCGAGCAGGCGAAGTTTGGGTCCTCTCACTTGATAGGCGAGAATGCAGATTCTGTCAAGGCCATGCTATCTTGTTTCCCCCACTATGGAGAGAATCCTATCTCAGATGCACAAAGGCATAAGAAATTCCGACAGTTTTATAGAAAAAAAAATTGCAGCGGGACAAATTTATTTTCTAATGTGTTTCGAACTACACGATTATCTAATATTGCGTGTCAGTACCACTGACATGTATTTTTAGTAAATGTCTTTTGCTTGTTATGTTTGAAAGAAAACTTAATTACCACTATCTCTAATAGTTTCAATAGAAATCTTTGAAACCATTTACTTACATGACACCTTGCTGAAGCTTTAGTCCTGTTTAATTTGGGAGGCCAAGAGTATCTTCAGTTATATTTCTTAACATATAGGAGACTCTTATTTGTGTGTAATAGAAGGCTAGTATATTAGTTACAGCTTCCTCAGAATCAGATTTCTTTTTTTTAAATATTCATAACGCTATTTTGATAAAAGCAGCAGTAGCGTTATATCATCAAATTAGTATGAGCTTATAGTTTTTAAATATAAACAAAATAATCTTCTATTTAGCTTACCTTTAGATTTTAGGCGTGTTTTTATATAGTTGAATTTCATTTTTAATATAGACTTCAACAATAATGTATTATGCTGTTGAACCCAAAACCGGTTTGAGAATACGAGAGATTGAGATTCAGGTTTTTCCTCAATTTCATTACCATATAAAAAGTATCTCTTATATGAGATCCTTTTCTAGTCTGAATCAAAATCAAATGTATTCTCTTTGACAATTGTTTCATGGAGCTACAGCAAGTATTTCTTTCCACATATGTTTCGTAGTTTTGTTTGTTCCTATTCTTTATGATCTATGTCAATTTCTTTTTTAAAAGACTCACATTGCCTACATATGGCTCTTGAAAAGTCCGGGAACAAGTCCTGGCAGGCCATGATCATTCCGACAGTGACATATCTACTGATTTGCAAGATTTGGTAAGCTTAGGTAATTTTAGTTAGACTATTCAAGGTCTGGTTGCAGCCGAAATGATTGTCATTAAGGGCCAAAAATTCATACGGCCGAAATGAATTGTAATGCTGAAAGTCGCTCCTTTTGCTTTACCAGAGCTTCTATTTGCAAGGTTCTGATTTCATTCTGTCAAAATGCCTAGTCCTTCCAGCTAGCTCAGGGAGTGCCAGTAGCAGTAGCAATTGTAATATATATATATATATATATATATATATATATATATATATATATAGATATATCTAGATATATTATATATATATATATATATATATATATATAATATATATATATATATATATATATATATATATATGAAACAATGTAATTAGCATCTTCTAACTTCATCATTGGAAGCGTCTTGCCACAATCTCACTTTTTAGTATTGTCGTGTTGAACATTCCGGGATCCATATTTAATACATTATCATTATTTGTCCTCAAAACGCAATATTTCTTTACTCAATGAAAAATTTGAACACAATATTACTAAATATTTATATTTGCATATCGAATAATTTTTTTCTAAAGAGAACAAAATAAACAATAATTTTCCAAATATTGAATTATCATATAATTAGAATTATTGAAAATCCTCCATAATTAAGATATTTATCGTATGCTAAATGGAAAACTTCTTGAAGGAAACGATTTGCACATAATCGGCGTAGTCTGCGCTTTCTCACATGAACTGTCATGTCATTTATTGTCATGATGATAATAATACTCTTCTTCCTCTTTTAAAGTCAGCCTTATAAATTTAACGGAAAATGAGAAAATGAATTGCCGAAGCACCTTGAGCCGAAAGCCATTGTAATCAAAAGCCTGTTCATTGAATAAGAGCTATTTTCAAAGGACCTAATGAGGTCTATAGACGAAGAATGCTCAACAATTAAATCAACATAGTTGAGCCTTTTGGCCCGAAAAGCTCGTTATATTAAGCAAGAAGGATAATGTTTCCCCTTTGGATAAAAGACTAATGATCTGCTTTCCTGTTTTCTCAGTGAAAGTCGCGCGGATTCTGAAGGAGAGAAAAGGTGTTTAATGCTCTCCAATGAAAAGTAACAATAGCCTTTGAGGGAATGCTCAGAGCAAGTGAGTCAACAAGATGAAAAGAAGGGAACTGGATAAGTTTCTGAAAAACGCCGTTGAAACACCTCATTTTCCTACTGACAATAACCTGTTCCGTCAAAAGAGTTTGCTCTTGAATAATGGCGCTCTAATAGGAACTGAAAGAGAGTTTCGTAGGTGTTTCTTTCTAGACTTTCTTCATCTATGACCACTTTTAGAGTACTAATATTTCCATTTTTTTTTCCTTACATAGAAAAAGCACTTATCTAACATCAAACTGTCTGCTTAAGTCCCAAAATTGTTAAATGAAAGTAGTATTGTAAAGATTAAAAGTTTTACTATTTAATGATTTACCTGTTAACAAGGGAGTGGCAGAAATGGAAGTCTGTCTGGCTTTGTATAAATCTATCTGGGAATGAAAACGGTGCGTATCTGATGGAAGCGAATTATATTTTGGAAGGTGCATGAAAGGATAATGTGGTAGCAATGTAATTAGTTGGTAACCTTTGATTCAGATAAGACAGAGAGCAGAAAGTTATTAGTTGGTAACCTTTGATTCAGATAAGACAGAGAGCGGAAAGTTATTCCTCAACGTCTAGGTCTAGGATTAATTTCGGGCAAACTAGAGTCTTTCTTTCCTTATAATTTTCCAGTAAGAATGTAGTATGGACAGAAGTGCCCAGTATCTCTAAAGAAGCAAAAAAAAAAAAAAAAAAAGCTTTGAGACATTTGTAATAATCTATCAAGAGAAATAATGTCAAGTTCGACTGACAATGGTATTAGTAATATTAAAAAATAAAATCCTTATTAGATCTCTAGACCTAGACGCTAAAGAAAAACTTTAGCCTTTTTTTTATTTGATCGAGAAAACCATAACTTTGGCACTCTGTCTTATCTGAATCAGACACTCTGGCGAGGTTACCAGCTAATGACATTGCTACCTCATTAACCTTCCATGCACCTACCAAAACCCAATTAACTTCCGCCAGCTGTGTTCCATCTTCATTTCCACTCTTTTCTGCCGCCATGGTATGCAGATAATTGTATAAGGTCATCAGAACTGTAAAATTGCAGGAGCACTGACTGGCTCCGTGACACCAGAAGATTACCCATTACTATGTGCAATGTTAAAGCAAAGATGCCACTGAGTTGCATGCAAAATTCCACTAATCTTAAAAGATCACGTATGGTGCATGGGGTATAGATCGAACCCTTAAAATGAACAACACTGAGCAACATCAAAGTTGTGGAGCACTGTAAGCAAGTTTTAAGCTCCCCTGGGATTTCAGGAATATAATCCTAAGACTTGGCACATAGCAGGAAACGTTGAGTGGCAATATTGAACAACTGAAAGAGCCACACAACGAGGAAGGTCTACAAGAATCTGCAAAGCAAAATTACCCGTGCATGTAACTGCCAAAATTTCCTAACCCTATTGGATCTATGCCACCCAAAGTAACTATTAATCATAGCTTAATGAACTTTATAATAATTCTTTCCACAAGTCGAACGGACTTGATAAGCTTAAGTGTTAACCTTCCAAATACCAACAGAATATTGAACGAGCCCTGAAACGTTTGAGTTCAACAATGTTTGATCACCTAAGAACAGTTCCTGCATACCATAGGGGCATAAGAAATCATCACGTACTTACATAAACACCTCCTTGTGCAGCATTACCCTTCAGAGCAAATATCTCTGTAAACCTTATTACCAGACTTAATTGAATCGTTTGTCCTTGTTATGTTAATGTAAGTCAGTTAATCTCCATGCGCTACTACAAAGGAATTCTGAAGTGCAATATATTTATTTAATCAAGAGTACTATCCCATATCCCTTGTTTTACGACCAATCTCGTAATACAAATACCTATAAATATGGTCAATCTATGAAAGACTATTGTACATTTTTTATGCATATAAGAGGAGGACCTACAGGTCGTTAATATGCAACCACCCAAAACAACTTTTCTCTAAACTTCTTGTTTAATATTAGATCAATACTAGTATTCAATGATATGAAACCACGCACGAACGTTTTTATCAAACCTATTTATAATAACTATTTAAACTTCTATGAATAATAACTTGATCTATACGAGTACTCATTGTAGACCTATATCTATGAGGAAGGTTCCTACATATACATCACCATTACCATGATAATATTCACCAAATAACGTATATAAAATAACTAAATCCTCAGAGACCAGCAAGGCATTTATACTACACTATATTTACAATAATTCTTCTGTCCTCGAACTAAGATACAGTAACTCTACGCTTGGTCACTGACGGTTTCAAAAAAATAAAAGGAATCGTTTCACCTCTAGCCTATTACCAAAAAACCTGAAGACTACTGCAGACACCACAAATCATATATAAATATAAAAATTATAAATCAGACTTCGAACTTCAGACTACATAGTGCAGACAACAAACTACACCCTGTAAACTGTACGCACGATGTACTGTCAAAATAACATCCGGACAATAGGATATGCAGACATTTAGGAAAAAAAAAAAAACACTACTTAATCAAGAAAACAATGCCTATCATATTATCTGAGCGCCAACCTCATAAAACCATGTGCAAACGTTCCGTTTAGGAATGAGGTAAAAAACTTTGAAAAAAATCACTAAGTGATCTATGAATATTAGAAGAATTACGCCATAGCTATATATAAAAGCTTGACACTGTACAAGGAATGAAATGCAACTAAACTTAGTTTTGCACAAAACGTTACGGCAACTTGGACTTATGTGTAAATGACAGCAAAAATTCACAAATCTGACTATTGTTTACAACGATGTAACTAAAATTATTACAGGAATTTAATTTGTCTTTTTCTGTTACTTTATGAGCTGCCTCTCTCTAAGGAGCAGATATCCCCTTACCGAGTAATAAGCCTCCCGCTATTTTTCCTCCTTGATCTTTTTATTGTTTTCGTTGAACTTAGGCTTGATGAACTTTATAAGAAAAATTAATGTGACCATTTATTTATTATTGACTCTTTCCATTAGATTATACAAGAGGACAAAATTTTTTTACAGATGCCTTAAAATAATAAGTTTATTGACTAATCCTCAATATGAGTTTTGTATGAAATGAAATGATTTGTGGTAATATTTTGCTTTGTAAAGATTATACCTCAAAAATATTACATGTTGTCATGAATTATCAGATTTCGAGCCCATATTTTTTTTTATTGTGGCTGTTTTTTAAAATGAAAATACTTAACTAACGAAAATTCTTTGATATCAAAATATTTCTTAAGAAATGAGGCCCTTACATATTCAACGTTTCATCCCAAAGTACGGTGGCAAATGCCATGTATCGAAAAAGTACCTAATTATTCCGCATAATTTCCTAAATTAACTATTTATAACTGCGTGGTTGGTGACCTTCTCATTAGGGTGGGTAGTAATCCTTATTGCAAATGGAAATGTCACGATTACCGTAATTACTCATTTAAAATGGTCCTCCCGTAAATAGGCTGTAAATCCTCCGGCAAAACGAAGGAAAAGCTTCTGAAATGGAAATACAACGATAGAATTCTCTGAAATTAGGTGTATAATATATAATCAAAACACTGTTAATTGTTTATTGAGAGGATGCTCCTCTGAAATTAACATAACATTGTGAAAATATTTAGAATAATACTCAGATATTTTTCTAAAAATTCATTAGGCGTTGAATTCCTAGGTAAACTAGATCCATTAGCAACTTGGAATCTCAATTTGCTATTTATTTAAAGTTATATTGATTTTGAAGTGGTTCAAAACTAGTAACAAATCACTACTCAAGCGTGAATTTTAGACACAGTAACTTGTAATATAACGAAAGATGTTTTGTAGGGTTATCAATTTACATGGAAGCCAGAACTCCCAAGTCCCCCAAGATTACGGTTGGTATACAAAAAATACACAAATACTTTGATCCACCAAGAAATTGAGGGAATGACAATAAATTCAGCCATATAACGATCATTTCACACAGCCTAAAAAACAAGAATTCTTAGACATGACTAGGAATGAAGGGTCACGAGGAATTCCTACTGCAGAAAGGAAAATGAGATGATCTTCGGCTACGTCTCGCAAATTGCCCGACTAAGGACGGTGAGTGGGCAGGCGCAGGCAAGAAACGGCAACTGTAACTGAATTATTGACTCTTTTGTGCTAAAGAGTCTCGAAAAGATACGATGAAACCTCACCAGAAATTCGGTAATCAGAATAGCCAGACGAAAGGAGAGATCCTCCCAAAAGAGATAGTTAAATGTTGTAATACTAGTTTAGTGAAGTCATGATTGGACGCAAAGTGTATAATAAAAAAAAATGTCTACAAGGTTAATCTGAAGATTCGTAGTTCCGATGAAGTAATACATATTTTTTCTCATAGTAACTTCCTAACAGCACTCCGCTATTGAGAAAACGTTCGCTGTGTATATCATCTTAGGATATCATTTTTCTCCTTAGTAGAAATGGCGCAAAAAAAAAAAAAAAAAAAAATTGTTAGACATACGATTTTTAAAACGTAAATTCTTATGAGTTTGCTGACACACCTACGTACCCTCAGAATCTCTTTCACACCATCTATCCAACCCTTCGCAAGTCTTCCTTTCCTTAATGGTCCTGACACTTTATCTTCATCAACTACCCTCTGTTCTTTCATCGTGACTAAAGCATTTTAAAAACGTATGAGCCATCGTTCCAAACTCGACAACTCTTTGCTAGTTCTAAATTTCTTTCGTTGCAAGGAGAACACCAAGGATAAGAAATAGTCTAAGGTTAAATTGCACAAAGAGCAAAATTACAGAATGTGGACGTAGTGGGTGTTTATGGCTTTAGGAAGGTGAGTAAAGAGAATGGAACTAGCGAGTGATGCAATGTATAAAAATATAAAGGAGATTATTCTATATATAAAGGTAGCAAATGGGAGGAGCGTTTACAGGAACGTACAAATGAACGAGAAAGTACTTGCTGAAAGACAAGATAAAAGGCAGTAAGTTATCTCAAAACAAAAGATACAAACTGTTTCCAAACTGTTTGCAAACCATTTACAAACACCATTTCACGAATTAATGTTTCCCATCCAGAATGGGAAACACTGCATGTGTGTGTGTGTGTGTGTGTGCGGCCGAGGCGACGATGAATTAGTACCTACTCGAGACTTTCAGTGATAACACCATGTGGTCTGCTGAGAAAAGTCTAGAACTAACTGAATTGCTGCATTCATCCCCAACATTGTGGGATGTAACAAATGTGGATTACAAAAATAGAATTAAAAAGATGGATGCATTGACTGAGATAGCTGATAAACTATTTATAACTGTAAGTGATACAGAAAAGAAGATAAAAGCCGTCAAAGTATAATTCAGGAGGGAACATGTGAAGTGGAAATTCCCCCAAGAAGTGCTCATGGTTTGGTTACGAGCCCCTCCTGATTTTGCTGCAGGGCCAAGAATCCAGAGGAAGCCGGTCAACAGACTCACCAGAGAGAGAGGTAAGGTGATGTTACAATTACCGTAACTTAATAAGTGCTATTAGTATTATTACCGTAATATAATAACTGATATTAGTATTATTACTGAGTCAAACGTACCGGGTGGTGAATAAACATTTCTCGACTCCACATTCCTGCGTAGAAAATTATGCAAATATATGCATGTCAGAGTAACACTTTCTACCTTGTCTGGGTGTAATGCAATAGGTCTTAGAAACACTCTGAACTTAGATGCTAAAATTCCAAACGCATTTTCTACTATCCTCCGAGCCCTACACAATCTGTAATTAAAGATCCTCTCAGGGGAAGACCTATCTAGATTTCCTAGAAATGGTTTCAGTAAGTAACGTGATAAAGCAAAAGCGTCATCTCCAACAAACATGTATGGCACAGGAATGCGTCCCTCTGCAAGTGGCTGGTCTGGTGGTAGCCTGAGCCGCTTCTGCTCTACTTTCTCATACAAACTTGTATATTTAAACACACCTCCATCCGAAATTCTGCCTTGACATCTTACATCTGCATATATAAACTGGTAATCTGCATTTACGCACGCCATGAGTACAATACTGTGTGTCCCTTTGTAGTTAAAGAAAAGGCTTCCACAATTCTTTGGAGCTTGTATTTGAACGTGCTTCCCATCCAGTGCAGCAATACAGTGTGGAAAGTTCCATCTGTGGGAGAACCCATTTGCTGCTGCAACCCATTCTTCTTCCATAGCAGGCATCTGAGGAGAAATATACGTAGTCAGTGAAATAACACACATGCACACATAATATGATACCCTTGCAATTGAGATACTGCGATGAGGAGAAGAATGATCATCTGTAGACTAATGATTTATCTCTCTCTCTCTCTCTCTCTCTCTCTCTCTCTCTCTCTCTCTCTCTCTCTCTCTCTCTCCAGAGATGATACAATACCCAATGGGATGGAGTGTGAAGCGAAAGAGCCTCTAATATTATTAGTGAAAATAATGAGTATATTAACACCAGTAAGTCACAATACAAACAACAGCAATAATAATGATAGATAGAAATAATGATAACGAGAATAGTAATAATTCTAACAATAATGCATAATAATTATGACAATAATGATGATTTTAAAAACAATATATTAGTAGGAACTCTGGCAATAAATAATAACAACAAAAACAATTACAACAAAAACAACAACAATAACAACAACGATATTTATCAATGTTTCTCTTCTCTTTCAGGTTGCTGAAGTTGAATCTGAGCAAGAAACTGATGCTGTAATTGAGAGTTCACATCAAGCTGAAACACCTCAGAGCGCTTTCCCGCCCCGTCGTTCGTCAGCTAATAGGCCTGCTCACGAAGTGAAAGAAGCATTTCACTTGATGAAGTCTCTAGCACAACATGTCACTACACGGGATGAATATCATGTGTTCGGTGAAAATGTTGCCCATAAACTGAGAGCATGCGGAAGAAGTAAGCACGAGGTATCAATAGCACAGCATAAAATTAATGAAATAATTTTCAAATTGGTAATGGGGTGCTTTGGGGAGGGAGCGGCTCAGTTCACCCCACAAACTTCATATACAGGACAAAGGTATTCAGGGTTTCCTGTGCCAACATCGCAAGGCATCCCACAGTACTTTACCGCCCCAAGTGGTGCCTCTACTCCAAGTTGCTCTCCTTCCCCAAACTCATGTAGTAATTATTGTAATTAAAATATGATTCCTACTTAAAAATGTTTTTCTAGTAAACACACCTTTCATATTGTTTTTAAATGCCATAAGGTAAAAGAGAGAGAGAGAGAGAGAGAGAGAGAGAGAGAGAGAGAGAGAGAGAAAGTAAAACAGTGAATACTTCTGGTTTTCTTATTTTACCTTAACATACCCTTTCAGTGCTGAGATCAAAGCTTCACAGACCTCAGGAACCACAACTGAGATTGTCTGCTTCGAAATCCTGAAGGTGTACATGAGGCTTGTAAAGGAATCTCCACTTGCAAAATACCTCAGTGTAATAGCCAGTCTTATGTAGGGTGTAATAGCCTTTCTGTATTTTGCATCCTTTCGAGATATACTGGAACCCACCATCCGTAAAAGTAGTTCAAAGTCACTTGAGCACATCCGAACAAAATTGGTGAAACCTCCACCATCTAATTTCAGTTACACCAAAAGCAAATCACCATAGAGTCCTTTTTCAAAAACATTCCTCACCCATATCTTTCTCTTTTTCTTGTCCTCCCTTGACTTTATCAAAAGTGCCAAGTAAAATGCAGACGCTGCTGCAGCAACCTGTACACTCATCACAGGCATGGCCACAACTGAGGTGTGGACAGGAAACATTGTTTGGAAGTAGTTCACAAATAATTTGCAAACTGTTTCCAAACAGTTTGAAAACTGTTTTGAACCTGTTTGGAATCAAGTTTTCGGAAACAGTTTCCAAACTGTTTGGAAACCGTTTCCAAACAATGTTTCCAAGTGTGTAAGGGCTTTAATGATACAGACATACCACCAACAACCGGTGTACGCCTTCACGAAGTCAACAGACGCGTGATCAGTGAGTGCTGTTGTTGACTCACTGATCACGCGTCTGTTGACTTCGTGAAGGCGTACACCGGTTGTTGGTGGTATGTCTGTATCATTAAAGCCCTTACACACTTGGAAACATTGTTTGGAAACGGTTTCCAAACAGTTTGGAAACTGTTTCCGAAAACTTGATTCCAAACAGGTTCAAAACAGTTTTCAAACTGTTTGGAAACAGTTTGCAAATTATTTGTGAACTACTTCCAAACAATGTTTCCTGTCCACACCTCAGTTGTGGCCATGCCTGTGATGAGTGTACAGGTTGCTGCAGCAGCGTCTGCATTTTACTTGGCACTTTTGATAAAGTCAAGGGAGGACAAGAAAAAGAGAAAGATATGGGTGAGGAATGTTTTTGAAAAAGGACTCTATGGTGATTTGCTTTTGGTGTAACTGAAATTAGATGGTGGAGGTTTCACCAATTTTGTTCGGATGTGCTCAAGTGACTTTGAACTACTTTTACGGATGGTGGGTTCCAGTATATCTCGAAAGGATGCAAAATACAGAAAGGCTATTACACCCTACATAAGACTGGCTATTACACTGAGGTATTTTGCAAGTGGAGATTCTTTACAAGCCTCATGTACACCTTCAGGATTTCGAAGCAGACAATCTCAGTTGTGGTTCCTGAGGTCTGTGAAGCTTTGATCTCAGCACTGAAAGGGTATGTTAAGGTAAAATAAGAAAACCAGAAGTATTCACTGTTTTACTTTCTCTCTCTCTCTCTCTCTCTCTCTCTCTCTCTCTCCCCCCCCCCCCCCCTCTCTCTCTCTCTCTCTCTCTCTCTCTCTCTCTTTTACCTTATGGCATTTAAAAACAATATGAAAGGTGTGTTTACTAGAAAAACATTTTTAAGTAGGAATCATATTCAGCAATATGATATTCAGCAATAGCTGAATATCCTACACCATTCAAGTACCTGAAGGGTTCCTCCAACGCTGTGCCAACACCATCCAGCTTGGGTTACCTTATCACGAAATAACAGACACAGAAGGATGAAGAAGAACTGCAACGATTGAGGTAGATAAATCCTGCCTTCAGACTGAGTGACCTGTCAATCAACGAGGAAACGGCGACCATCACCCGCAAAGCAGGTACTGGGCAACCACACCCTTACTTGCTAGAGGGTCTAAGAAAGAAAGCTTTCTTAGACCCTGCCAGGCTCATCAACCTCCAGGATGATAGCAGAACTGTACCTCTGGTGGGGCATACAAAAGGATGTGAAGACTTTGGCAAAAGTTACAAGGCACATTGAGACCAGGATAGAATAGTACAAAACACTGTCCTGATGATGTACCAAATGACGCGTGATGGATGGACAACATGGGTTTCGGCCGATTGAAACCAGCCTACATGCTGGATACCAACCCACAGACGTGGGGCTCTCCTTGGGGGAAGTATTCTAGCCCTCTTGGAAGGAACCATGTGGTCACCATAAGGGAGGGAGAAAACACAAATCCTCAAGACCATGTTTTATATAAAAATACAATGTTATCGCCACCTTTCATAATTGCTATCCTTCTGTGCATAGGAATGTCAACCATTCAGTCATATATACCTCTTTTATATTCATATGTTTTGTCCTTGTATGTTTGCTATTTTCCATCTGTAAAAAAACACGGACCCCTTTGCAAACTTTAACTGAATAAATTAATAGTAATCTTGACCTGCACTTTCGCTTGTACCTCCCACACACCTCTTCTTTGTCCCCTGCTTATCATTGCACGGAAATTATTTGAGAAGAGGATGACTGTATGATGATCATTTGCTTTGGTAGAAAAAATGAAATCAATTCTGCAATGATCAGTTACTGAAATCCCGAATCCCCCAGGCTGATTTTGATACCCTGTGTAAGTGTCTGGATTTAAGTTTAATTTTCAAAATTCTGGAAAGTGTTTGTCGATACATCTCTGTGATATTACTCACATCTCGCAAGTGTTGCTACCGGAGATTCGTTTAATGGTTTACAGTATCCAATTGAACATCAACGTTTAATGTCGGGATGATGTCCAAAGATTCACATCAATCCCCAATCTTTAACATTATTCAAGATAGTGATTTCTGCAGTTTTTTTTGACGGACTTTTCATTATTGTACTTCCGATACTGGTACTTGTGCATTGACTCAGGAGAGACTCAGGTGATTCTTATGTGTTTATAGAAGCATTTGTCACAAGTTGAAAATGGTGATATAGTACTCATTTAATAGTTTGTTAGAGATTTCATTAAACATAAGTTGTTTGGAAGGCCATATGGCACAATGTACTATTGAGATTATTTTGTTATTTTATGAATGACATTTTTAGACTGGACAAAGAAATAAGGGTTTGATTGATATATGTGTGTGTGACAGGAGTTATAATTAATAATATATATTTAATATGTTCGTTGTGACATTTCTTGGAATGTGAAGACTGTTCACTTTTATCTTCCCATAGAGAAAGAGCCGAAGCAACGACCTGAGAAAAGCTGATAAATGATTTCTGGGTGGCGTGATATGAAAAGTGCATAGTTTAAGCGGGTTAATGTTCACGAGTTCATGGGTCTTTTCCAAGTGCCTTTGAGAAACTAGCTGCGACCAGTTACATGGGGCGTAGACGAAGTGTGCATTCATATGTACGTGTGCGCCTCTTCCTTTGATAATAGTATCATTAGCCAAGTCTATGGGGGAGACTTTCAGAGACGTCCGTGAGAGAAAGGCAGAGTGCTGGGGATAGCTCTGCGAAAGTTTCTTTGGTTCTGTGTGTGTTTTCCAGGCTGAGATGGCTAAGTGTAACTTACTTTAGCCAAAGGGGTGGCTTGTTGTCTGTTTGACATTTGTAAGAATGTTTAACCTTTAACTTTGTCTTTAAACTTATGTGTGCTGACGAGTGTGTTTCTCCTGTCTTTGTAACAGACGATTCAGGTGAGGGAACTATGTGTTCTGGCAAGGGGGGACCAAGGGTCCCGTATGGGAGGAGAGACAATTGGTGTGACAAATTACTAATTAAGACATTTTAAATACTGGGGGGGCTAACTGAGTTAGTTAGTCTGTGAGACTTGAGTTATTGTCTTTCTATTGTTAACTAAATGTTATATTTTTCCATATCTTTGTCTCTCATTTGATGACCTGTTAGAATGGAGAGAGAGAGAGAGGGAGAGAGGTCGCTTGGAGAGAGAGAGAGAGAGAGAGAGAGAGGTCGCTTGGAGAGAGAGAGAGAGAGAGAGAGGTTATGAGTCGAGAGAGAGAGAGAGAGCGTGGAGGCTGAGCCGACGATCGCTTAGAGAGAGAGAGAGAGATTGTGTGTATCAGTTTGCCTACCGTTCGGGGTTCCACGTTTACCAAATAAAAACGAGATTAATATCTCGTTTACAGGTGGTGGCAGTGGATATTGAACCGTTCTTACGCCTTTTGTGAGATTAAATGCCATTTTCAGAGTGTCTGGTTGTGGAAATATGTTAGATTTCAGTGACTAGGTGAAACAGGTAGAGAAATACCCATCCTTGAGGATGTGGTGATGAGGAAATAAATTGAACTGGACTCAGCATTTTCCTCAGGCCGGTCTGCCTCCAGGAGCTGGGAATAGTTCAGTTAGAACTGAGGTGTTTGTGAGTGCGTTTCCGAGGCGTCTGCGTGTGATATCGAGTGCATTCCCGAGACGATCCGCGTGTGTTATTAGTGTGTCTTGCGCAAATTCCGAGTTTTTTTTGTTCTCATTATGAAGTGGCAAGTGTTAACGAACCTTTTTTTGGTCTTGTGGAGGTTTTTTTTTAGAAATAATTCAGTGTCATGGGACTGGTTTAAGATACCACAATTTTTCCCCTGTAGTAGCAGAAAGTGGCGTGTTTTCTTTATCGGCGCAGGTTTAGAATAGACTCATTCGTCTTTGTTTAACATGTAAGTGTGTATAGAAAATTTTCATGCATACGAAACTGTGCTTAGGTTACATTTTCTTGGCTTGGAGACAGAGCGGCCACTCATTTTTACGGGCTCAGCAAATTTCTGCTAACCGGTGCAGAGAGGTGTTGCAAGGGGAGTATTGGCTTGCCTCGAGGGCATTGCTTACCGGGAGGGTACTGCTACTACTACTGGTATACCTTGGTGGGATACTCAGACACTATCCAAGTGGGGGTGTTCTAACGGGAGGGTGAAGTTCTCTTTGTTTTTCTCAGTGGGGGTGAACTACTACTTTTCTTTTCTCCTTGTTGGGGTGCTGGGAGACGAATTTGCCCTTGAAAATTATTTTCCAATGCCAAGACATCAGCTGATCGATTAGTTGATGACATGAGATGCCGGTAGGGTTTTTTTTTAGAAAGAGATTTTCTTTCTCATGAATGAAGAGAAAAGAGAATTGAAATGCATGGGATGTGTGTATGTTTTCCTTATGCTTTGGAAGACACAAATATAACGGGGACACAGATATTATTATTATTTTTATTGTGTTGGAGGGATTACTTTAAAATGGTGCTGAGTGGTGGTGAATGGTGATGCCCAATGCCGGTGATTGGTGTCGAATGGTGTTGATTTTGGGTGTGGCAATGGTGGTGTATACTGTAGGGGGTTTGGCAATACTAGTGTATACAGGGGAATTGCACCCTTACTCGAGATCTTTGCAAGAGAATTATTACTATGGAGAATAATTATTATTATTAATTATTATTATTATTTGACATTTTTACGGGAGGGCTACTTAAGTATAATTATCATTACTTGAGTTATTTTATGAGAAGTTTGGGATATTTCATGGGAGATTATTTTATAATTTTAACAGATAATTATATCATGGAGAATTATTACAATGGATTATGGGAGAAGTTTTGTGGTTAATTATTTATTGACTTTTATAACTTGGGAGAATATTTCAGTAATTAATGAGTGATGAGTCTGGCTGAATTTTGCTGAATCTTGGGTGAATGGACAACCATTAACATTGGTGATGTTTTTTTTTTTTGTACTAATACTAGTGATTTTGATGATAGCAATATATTTTTGATACTGCTGATAGTGATATTTCTGATACTGATTTTTTTAATACTAATACGTGGGTACTGTAATGCTGTCAAGGGTGGGGAAATCTTTTTTGAATTTGGGAGGAACTAACAACACATTATTTTTGTTTTTCTTTTTTATGAGTTCAGCAGATAATTGTTTGACATACGTGAGTCATGGGGATAATTCACAGAGCGGTTGATTTTTCTTTTTCTCCTTTTTTTATCATGGGTGAATTTGAATTTATTTTTTCTCTTCAGTTTGTGTGAATATCTTTTAATATCTCGGTTCCTGACTTAGAGTCATTATTCGGGAACGTGTTTGTGTTTTCAGCTGTTTGATGCTGCAGAGAGATATATGGGAGAATTTTTGCATTTTTTTTAATGCATACGTAATGGTACTACATTTTTTTTCTCTGGATATTTATGTTCCAGAAATTGTGAGTTTTCTTGCGCAATACCTTTGTCGTATTTGTGACAATTTTGCCAGAGATAGGAAACTTGGTTAAGTTTTCTAATGGCCTATGTCGTAGTGCATATGGAGAAGTCTTGGCGTAGAAACTTTGAACCTGGAGTTTTGTTGTAATGAGTTGTGGCACATTGGTGATTTTTTTCTAGAATTTCCTAGACAATTTTATTTGCCAAGTTTTTGCCCTTTATAGTTTTTGACTATAACAGTGAGTTATTATCTGGAGAATTATAGGTATATTATTTTGGAGTTATAATTTGAGATATAATATATTGGAGATATATTTTGGCCATTTGATGTTTGCCTATGGTGGTGAGAGCTATGTTTAGTTCAATTATTTTGCAGCCATCTTTGTTGCAAATGGAGAGACACTTTTGAGGAGATATATGGGCAATATTTGTGAGTGGGTCAGCTGGATGCTTTGAGTGCACAATTTTTTGGAGATAGGATTTCATTTTTGATATTCCCGCTTGGAGATTTAATATTTTTGGGAGCCTGGTTTTATTCCACATGGAGTTATTGGTGGAATAGAGTTAAGTATTTTTATTTGCCGAAATAGAGGTGGATATTTTTTTTTTTATTCCGGGAGTGAGTGGTTTTTTATTAACATGTGGCTATCGGAGAAATAAGAGGATATATGGTGGTGTGGTTACTAATCAAATGGAGGGAATATTTTCATCACTGGAGTGGTTTTATTATTAATATGGTGTCTCATATTCATATATGGAGGTGGAATTAATTTTTGGCTGGTAACCCTTTTTTGTGGTTATGGGAGTTTTTCTACAGCCAAGAGAAGAGCTCTGTGGTTCTTTCTTTTAGGTTTCGTGACTATTTGGAGGCGAGTGGCACAACTGCATTACGAGTCCTATGGAGATGTGCATTTTATATGTGCACAAGTGTGTTATTTTTGGAGGCATATAAAAAAGCTGATAAATGATTTCTGGGTGGCGTGATATGAAAAGTGCATAGTTTAAGCGGGTCAATGTTCACGAGTTCATTGGTCTTTTTCAAGTGCTTTTGATAAACTGGCTGCGACCAGTTACATGGGGCGTTGACGAAGTGTGCATTCATATGTACGTGTGCGCCTCTTCCTTTGATAATAGTATCATTAGCCAAGTCTATGGGGGAGACTTTCAGAGACGTCCGTGAGAGAAAGGTAGAATGCTGGGGATAGCTCTGCGAAAGTTTCTTTGGTTCTGTGTGTGTTTTCCAGGCTGAGATGGGTAAGTGTAACTTACTTTAGCCAAAGGGGTGGCTTGTTGTCTGTTTGACATTTGTAAGAATGTTTAACCTTTAACTTTGTCTTTAAACTTATGTGGTCTGACGAGTGTGTTTCTCCTGTCTTTGTAACAGACGATTCTGGTGAGGGAACTATGTGTTCTGGCAAGAGGGGACCGAGGGTCCCGTATGGGAGGAGAGACAATTGGTGTGACAAATTACTAATTAAGACATTTTAAATACTGGGGGGGTTAACTGAGTTAGTTAGTCTGTGAGACTTGAGTTATTGTCTTTCCATTGTTAAATAAATGTTATATTTTTCCATATCTTTGTCTCTCATTTGATGACCTGTTAGAATGGAGAGAGAGAGAGAGAGGGAGATAGGTCGCTTGGAGAGAGAGAGAGAGAGAGAGAGAGGGGTCGCTTGGAGAGAGAGAGAGAGAGAGAGGGGTCGCTTGGAGAGAGAGAGAGAGGGGTCGCTTGGAGAGAGAGAGAGAGAGAGCGTGGAGGCTGAGCCGACGATCGCTTAGAGAGAGAGAGAGAGAGAGAGAGAGAGAGAGAGAGAGAGATTGTGTGTATCAGTTTGCCTACCGTTCGGGGTTCCACGTTTACCAAATAAAAACGAGATTAATATCTCGTTTATACATACATATATATATATATATATATATATATATATATATATATATATAGTATATATATATACATATTATATATTGTTAATAAAGAATGGAAATGCGTTATCATATACTTCGCTCCCTCTCTCACTGTCTGGTGTGCAACAAAAGGTATTTTTATTAAACATTATGTTTTTATTTTTAAAGTATATACTTATTTTTTTATATATTTGTAATAAATATTTAATTTGTAGATGGGTATGGTTTATCTTCTCAGTGGTGTATGGAAAAGAAGAAATTCCTTTTAGAAATTAAATTGTACAGCGTCACCAAAATACCGAAACCAAAGGAAATCAAATTAGCTTTGAAAAATTGTTAATAATCTATCAAGAGAAAGTAATGTGATTTTCCACTGACAATGATTTCAGTAATATTAAGCACTGGAATCCTCATTAGATCTCTAGACCAAGATGCTGAAAAAAAAAATATTTTTACCTTTTCTTATTATTTGATGGAGAAAACTCTAACTTTAGCTCCCTGTCTTATCTGAATCAGATACTCTGGCGAGGTTACCAGCTAATGACATTGCTATCTCATTAACCTTCCATGCACCAATTAACTTCCGTTAGCTATGTTCCATCTTAATTTCCACGTTTTTATGCCGCTATGGTATTCTTATAATTGTATAAGGTCATCAGAACTGTAAAATTACAGGAGCACTGACTAGCTCCATGATACTAGAATACTGAAGAGCTCTGAAACGTTTGAGTTCAACAACGTTTGATCACCTAAGAACAGTTCCTGCATACCATAGGGGCATAAGAAATCATCACGTACATAGATGAACACCTTATTGAGCAGTATTGCCCTTAAGAGCAAATATCTCTGTAACCTTATTACCAGACTTATTTGTATTATTTGTCCTTGTTATATTAATAAAAGTCAGTTAATCCCCGTGCAATATATTTATTTAATCAAGGGTACTGTCACATATCCTTTGTTTTACGACCAACCTCGTAATATAAATGTCTATAAATATGGTCAATCTATGAAAGACTATTGTACATTTCTTATGCATATAAGAGGAGGACCTACAGGTCGTTGATATGCAACCACGCAAAACCATTTCTCTATAAAATTCTTGTTTAATATTAGATCAATACTAGTAACCAATGAGATGAAACCACGCAAGAACGTGTTTATCAAACCTCTTTATAATAACTATTTCAACTTTTATGAATAATAACTTGATCTATACGAGTACTCATTGTAGACCTACATCTATGGGGAAGATTACTACATGAACATCACCATTAGCATGATGACATTCACCAAATAACTTGCATGAAATAACTGAATCCTCAGAGACCAACAAGGCATTTATCCTTCACTTTATTTAGAATAATTCTTCTGTCCTCGAACTAAGACTTGAAGACTACTGCAGACACCACAGATCATGCACAATATAAAATTCATAAATCAGACTTCGTACTTCAGACTAAAAACTGCAGACTACAAACTACACCCTGTAAACTGCACGCACGATGTACTGTCAAAATAACATCCGGACAATAGGATATGCAGACATTTAGGATAAAAAAACCAACACTGAATGAAGAAAACAATGCCTATCATATTATCTGAGCGTCAACCTCATAAAACCATATGCAAACGTTCCCGTTTAGGAATGAGGTGAAAAACTTTGAAAAAAATAACTAAGTGGCCTATGAATATTAGAAGAATTACGCCATAGCTATATATAAAAGCTTGACACTGTACAAGGCATGAAATGCAACTAAACTTAGTTTTGCACAAAACGTTATGGTAACCTGGACTTATGTGTCAATGACAGCAAAAATTCACAAATCTGACAATTTATTGTTTACATCGATGTACCTAAAAATATTACTGGAACTTAATTTGTCTTTTTCTGTTAATTTATGAGCTCCCTCTCTGTAGGGAGCAAATATCCCCTTACCGAGTAATAAGCCTCCTGCTATTTTCCTTCATTGATCTTTTTATTGTTTTCGTTGAACTTAGGCTTGATGAACTTTATAAGAAAAATTAATGACCATATATTTAATATGCACTAAATCCATTAGATTAAACAAGACTCACTATTTATTTTACTGTTGCTTTAGAATAATATGTATGCTGGCTAATCCTCAATATTAGTTGTGTATGAGATTGAATGATTTCGGGTTGGACATTTTTTTTTTTACATGTGGTGGTATTTTGCTTAGTAAAGATTATACCTTAAACATATTACATGAAGTTGTCATTAATTATCATATTTCTAGCCCAATTTTTCTTCCTCTCTTTTTATTGTGGCTGGTGTTTAAGATGAAAATACTTAACCAACGAACATTCTTTGATATCAAAATATTTCCTAAGAAATAAGGCCCTTCCATATTCAAAGTTTCCTCTCAAATTACGGTTGAAATGCGATCTATCGAAAAAGTACCTAATTTTTCCGCATGATTTCCTATCCCCTTTGATCACCCAATTATCATGAATTATTTATAACTGCGCGACTGGTAACCTCGTCATTAAGGTGGGTAGTAACCCTTATTGCAAATGGAAATGTCCCGATTAGCGTAATTACTCATTTAAAATGGTCATCCCGTAATTAGGCTGTAAATGCCACAGAGAAACCCTCCGGCAAAACGAAGGGAAAGCTTTTGAAATGGAAATACAACGATAGAGTTCTCTGAAATTAGGTGTATAATATATAATAAAAACACTGTTAGTTGTTTATTGAGAGGATGCTCTTCTGAATGTAACATAACATTGTGAAAATATTTAGAATAATACTCAGATATTTAAAAACAAATTCATTAGGCGTCGAATTCCTAGTTAAACTAAAGCCATTAGCAACTTGGAATCGAAATTTGCTATTTATTCAACGTTATATCGATTTTGAAGTGGTTCAAATCTAGTAACAAATCACTATTCAAGTATGATTTTTAGACACAGTAACTTGTAATAACACTAAATATGTTATGTAGGGTTATCTATTTACATAGAACCCAGAACTCCTAAGTCCCCCAAGATTACTATGTCGTTATACACGGAATACACAAATACTTTGAGCCACCCACTCCCCTGTCTTAACGTTTTCACCACTTCTTTTCCATATTTCGGCATTTCCACATTTCATCTCTTGTTATGTAACATATACTATACAAGAAGTTGATCTGAACAGCTTCAGATTTTTGTATTCACATGTAATATTTCAACTTCAATTCCGTAAAGCTACAAATGTCCTTTAATATCCAATTGGTTCTTCCTCGGAATTGATATATTTTCATATAAGTCAATGTACCGGAAATTTTCTAGTTGATAATAATTTCGTCTTCTCGTGGATTCAAATCAGCATACAGAGGAGAAATCAGAACTTTAGTTATGTTACCGACACGGCCAACATATGAGGTATAAGTTGATACCGATTCCGGCCTTACAAATCACTGTCGAACTCAGGTATTTATAATTAGAATCGATATCCACCTACCTCTGCAATGTTAATAATGTTGTATGTTTACCGCACATAGCCATATTATAGAATTTATTCCAATGATTCAGCGAAGAGATATATGAGGTCATTCAGCGCTGAAAGTGAAACTGAAAAGTAGAAAAGCTTGAAAGGTGTAACAAATGTTGAAAGAGGGTGGATAGTAAGATGAGAGAAAGAGAATATGAATAGGAGTACGGTAAAAGGAATGAAAAGGGTTGCAGGTAGGGGCCGAAAGGATACTACAAAGAACATTTAGGAATGCCTACAGTGCACCTGCAGGACGAATTTTCCAAGAAAATGAGGGAATGAAAATAAATTCAGCGATATAAAGACCTTTTCACAACGCCTAAAAAAAAGAGACGTTTTAGACATAACCAGGAATAAAGGGTCCCGAGGAATTCCTACTGCAGAAGGGAAAATGAGATAATCATCGTTCACGTTTTGCAAATTGCACGACTGAGGACAGTAATTGGCTAGGCGCAGGCAAGAAACAGCAACTGTAACTGCATTATTGAATCTTTTGTGCTAAACAGTTTCGAAAAGATAAGATGAAACCTCTCCACGAATGCGGTAATCAGAATAGCCACACGAAAGGAGAGATCCTCCCAAAAGAGATACTTAAATATTGTTTAGTGTAGTCAGGATTGGACTGTATAATGGACAAAAAATGTCTACACGGTTGATATGAAGATTAGTAATTGCGATGAAGTAATACATATTTTTTTCTCATAGTAACTTTCGAACAGCAATCCGCTATTGAGAAAACGTTCACGGTGTATATCATCTTAAGATATCCTTTTCCTCCTTAGAAAAGGGTGAGACATACGGTTTTTAAAATGCCATTTCTGACGGGTTTGCTGACACACCTACGTACCCTATATTTTGAGGTCTTTTCTTTATAGAATCTCTTTCACACCAAGCTATGAATAGTATGATTTAGTGAGAGAATGGTTCCAGAGGTATGTGTGAGAAGTCATAACTGGTATTTTGTATAAGGTGAAAGGTCACAGTAAGATTGTCAGGGGAAAAACTTTACTCATTATACTAGGGAAAGTGTTAGGCAAGATTTGAATTGAGGAGCATAAGGAAAAAAAAGATTAATTCCTGTATCCCACTGAAAAAAAAATATCAATGGGGCAATATTTTCTAACTATCATGCAAGCGAAAAACTGAAACTTACAAAATATAAATGTGAGAGATAATTCTTAATGAAAATGATTAAACATGCTTAAATGAGCACGGTTCAAAGGACCCTATTCATTCTAAATGGAAACTCACTAAGTGACCCAAATCCTATCACTGAAAAGAGGACAGATAAAAATCCTTCCCTTCCATCTCAAAGCTTTCGTTAATCCCGAACTTCTCGTGGATTTTCTGTCCTCGCTGGGAATTGAATAACAGATTCCTAATTTCTTTGATGTTCATTTGAATAAATATAGGTTTTTCCCGAGCGAAATATAATGAGATTTGACTTTAACTTTGGTAACTAATGGATGTTCCTGGATAGGAACTGGTTTCTGAGGAATAACTACCGTTGATACTATTGTATTTATACGCTGTCCTTTTCTTTACTACTAATAAATGCAGCAATTTATTCTTCTTAACTCAGTATGTCCTCTTTGCTATCGTTACACATACACTTTTTTTTTCTTCTCTGACTTCCTGCATTATGTCCGTCGAAGGGAAAATGTGTTTTTAGCAACCCGTCTCGGTCATTTAGACATTTTTATACTTTTCAGATGAAATGAATGCTCTTCTTACATTTTCAGTCATCTCATAAGGGTACATGAGTGTGATTGTTATTGGAAAACTTTTCTGTTCACCAAAGATTGCACAGTTAATTCTAAGTGCAGCTTGCCTTGAACAGTGC
>NC_087220.1:6115566-6144043 GCF_015104395.2 Macrobrachium nipponense
GCACTGTTCAAGGCAAGCTGCACTTAGAATTAACTGTGCAATCTTTGGTGAACAGAAAGTTTTCCAATAACAATCACACTCATGTACCCTTATGAGATGACTGAAAATGTAAAGAAAGAGCATTCATTTCATCTGAAAAGTATAAAAATGTCTAAATGACCGAGACGGATTGCTAAAACACATTTTCCTTCGACGGACATAATGCAGGGAGTCAGAGAAGAAAAAAAAAGTGTATGTAACGATAGCAAAGAGGACATACTGAGTTAAGAAGAATAAATTGCTGCATTTATTAGTAGTAAAGAAAAGGACAGCGATAAAATACAATAGTATCAACGGTAGTTATTCCTCAGAAACCAGTTCCTATCCAGGAACATCCATTAGTTACCAAAGTTAAAGTCAAATCTCATTATATTTCGCTCGGGCAAAAACCTATATTTATTCAAATGAACATCAAAGAAATTAGGAATCTGTTATTCAATTCCCAGCGAGGACAGAAAATCCACGATAATTTCGGGATTAACGAAAGCTTTGAGATGGAAGGGAAGGATTTTTATCTGTTCCTCTTTTCAGTGATAAGATTTGGGTCACTTAGTGAGTTTCCATTTAGAATGAATAGGGTCCTTTGATCCGTGCTCATTTAAGCAAGCTTAATCATTTTCATAAATAATTATCTCTCACATTTATATTTTGTAAGTTTTAGTTTTTCGATTGCATGATTGTTAGAAAATATTGCCCCAATGATATTTTTTTAAGGTGGGATACAGGAATTAATCTTTTTTTTCCTTATGCTCCTCAATTAAAATCTTGTCTAACACTTTCCCTAGTATAATGAGTAAAGTTTTTCCCCTAACACCTAATACAAATATACCAGATATGCCCTCTCACACATAACTCTGGAATCATTCTCTCACTAAATCATACTATTCATAGCTTGGTGTGAAAGAGATTCAAATATATAGGGTACGTAGGTGTGTCAGCAAACCCGTCAGAAATTGGCATTTAAAAAACCGTATGTCTCACCCTTTTTTTTTTTTTTTTTTTTTTTGTTTTTTTTTTTTTTTTTTTTTTTTTTTTTTTTGAGCCATTCCTTCTAAGGAGAAAAAGGATATCTTAAGATGATATACACAGCGAACGTTTTCTCAATAGCGGATTGCTGTTAGGAAGTTACTAAGAGAAAAAAAATATGTATTACTTCATCGGAATTACCAATCTTCTTCGTACCAACCGTGTTTTTTTGTCCATTATACAGTCCAATCCTGACTACACTAAACCGGTATTACAACATTTAATTATCTCTTTTGGGAGGATCTCTCCTTTCGTCTGGCTATTCTGATTACCGCATTCCTGGAGAGGTTTCATCTTATCTTTTCGAAACTGTTTAGCACAAAAGATTCAATAATGCAGTTACAGTTGCCGTTTCTTGCCCGCGGCTAGCCGCTTACCGTCCTCAGTCGTGCAATTTGCAAAACGTAAAAGATTATTATCTAATTTCTCTTTCTGTAGTAGGCATTCATCGTGACCCTTTATTCCTTGTTATGTCTAAAACGTCCTTTTTTTTTAGGCGTTGTGAAATGGCCTTCATATCGCTCAATTTATTTTCATTCCCTCATTTTCTTGGAAACTTCGTCCTGCAGGTGCACTGTAGGCATTCCTAAATGTTCTTTGCAGTATCCTTTCGGCCCCTACCTGCAACCCTTTTCATTCCTTTTACCGTACTCCTGTTCATATTCTCTTTCTCTCATCTTTAACTACCGACCCTCTTTCAACATTTGTTACACCTTTCAAGCTTTTCTATTTTTCAGTTTCACTTTCAGCGATGAATGACCTCATATGTCTCTTCGCTGAATCTTTGGTATAAATTCTATAATATGGCTATGTGCGGCAAACATACAACTTTGTTAACATTGCAGAGGCAGGTGGATATCGATTCTAATTATTATATATTAGTTCGACAGTGATATATAAGATCGGAATCGGTATCAACTTATACCTCATACGTTGGCCCTGTCGGTAACATAACTAAAGCTCTGATTTTTTCTCCTCTGTATGCTGATTTCGAATCCACGAGAAGACAAAATTATTATCAACTTGAAAATTTCCGTTTATTGACTTGTATGAAAATATATTGATTCCGAGGTAGAACCAATTGGATATTAAATGACATTTATAGCTTAATGCAAGTACACGAATCACTAAATGTGATAAAAAAAAAAAAATATATATATATATCATATATATAATATATATATATATATTATTTATATATATATATATATATATATATATATATATATATATATATATATATATATATATATATATATTATATATATATAATATATATATAGAATATATGCAAGGACTCTTTACTCAACCATCCTTTACGGAATTGAAGTTGAAATATTACATGTGACTAAAAAAATCTGAAGCTGTTCAGATCAACTGCTTGTATAGTATATGTTACATAACAAGAGATGAAATGTGGAAATGTCGAACTATGGAAAAAAAGTTGGTGAAAACGTTAAGACAGGTGAGTGGGTGACTCAAAGTATTTGTGTATTCCGTGTCTAACGACATAGTAATCTTGGGGGACTTGGGAGTTCTGGGTTCTATGTAAATAGATAACCCTACATAACATATTTATTGTTATTACAAGTTACTGTGTCTAAAAATCATACTTGAGTAGTGATTTGTTACTAATTTTGAACCACTTCAAAATCGATATAACTTTGAATAAAAAGCAAATTTCGGTTCCAAGTTGCTAATGGCTTTAGTTTAACTAGGAATTCGACGCCTAATGATATTATTCTAAATATTTTCACAATGTTATGTTACATTCAGAGGAGCATCCTCTCAATAAACAGTGTTTTTATTATATATTATACACCTAATTTCAGAGACTTCTATCGTTGTATTTCCATTTCAAAAGCTTTCCCTTCGTTTTGCCGGAGGGTTTCTTTGTGGCATTTACAGCCTAATTACGGGATGACCATTTTAAATGAGTAATTACGCTAATCGGGACATTTCCATTTGCAATAAGGGTTACTACCCACCCTAATGACGAGGTCACCAGTCGCGCAGTTATAAATAATTCATGATAATTGGCTGATCAAAGGGGATAGGAAATCATGCGGAAAAATTAGGTACTTTTTCGATAGATACATTTGCAACCGTAATTTGAGAGGAAACTTTGAATATGAAAGGGCCTTATTTCTTAGGAAATATTTTGATATCAAAGAATGTTAGTTAGTTAAGTATAAACACCAGCCACAATAAAAAAGAAGGAGAAAAATTGGGCTAGAAATAAGATAATAAATGACAACATCAGGTAATATGTTTAAGGTATAATCTTTGCTAAGCAAAATACCACCACATGTAAAAAAAAAAAAATGTCAAACCCGAAATCATTCAATCTCATACACAACTGATATTGAGGATTATTCAGCATACATATTATTCTAATGCAACAGTAAAATAAATAGGGCATCTTGTATAATCTAATGGATATAGTGCATAATAAATATATGGTCATTAATTTTTCTTATAAAGTTCATCAAGCCTCAGTTCAAAGAAAACAATAAAAAGATCAATGAAGGGAGCTCAAAAATTAACAGAAAAAGACAAATTAATTTCCAGTAATATTTTTTAGGTACATCGATGTCAAACAATAGTCATATTTGTGAATTTTTGCTGTCATTGACACATAAGTACAGGTTACCATAACGTTTTGTGCAAAATTAAGTTTAGTTGCATTTCATGGTTTGTACAGTGTAAAGCTTTAATATATAGCTATGGCGTCAATCTTCTAATACTCATAGACCACTTAGTGATTTTTTTCAAAGTTTTTCACTTCATTCCTAAACGGAACGTTTGCATATGGTTTTATGAGGTTGGCGCTCAGATAATATGATAGGCATTGTTTTCTTCCTTTAGTTTTTTTTATCCTAAATGTCTGCATATCCTATTGTCCGGATGATATTTTAACAGTACATTGTGCAGTGTACAGGGTGTAGTAGTTTGTAGTCTGCAGTTTGTAGTCTGAAGTTCGAAGTCTGATTTATGATTTTTATATTGTATATGATTTGTGGTGTCTGCAGTAGTCTTCAAGTGTTTTGGAAATAGGCTACAGGTGAAACAATTCCTTTTATTATTTTAGTCACTAAGGGACCAAGCGTAGAGTTACTGTATCTTAGTTCGAGGACAGAATAATTATTCTAAATATAGCGAAGTATAAATGCCTTGCTGGTCTCTGATGATTCAGTTATTTTATGCAAGCTATTTGGTGAATATTATCATGCTAATGGTGATGTTTATGTAGTAATCTTCCCCATACATGTAGATCTACAAATGAGTACTCGTATAGATCAAGTTATTATTCATAGAAGTTTAAATAGTTATTATACAGAGATTTGATAAGAGACGTTCTTGCGTGGTTTCATCTCATTGGTTACTAGTATTGATCTAATATTAAACAAGATGTTTAAAGAGGAATGGTTTTGCGTGGTTGCATATTATCGACCTGTAGGTCCTCCTCTTATATGCATAAAAAAATGTACGATAGTCTTTCATACACTGACCATATTTATAGACATTTATATTACGGTGTTGGTCGTAAAACAAGGGTTATGCGATAGTATCCTTGATTAAATAAATATATTGCACTTCAGAATTCTTTTTTATTAGTGCACGGAGATTAACTGACTTAAAATTAATATAACAAGGACAAATAATGCAAATAAGTCTGTTAATAAGGTTTACAGAGATATTTGCTCCGAAGGGTAATGATGCACAAGGAGGTGTTCATACATGTACGTGTCGTATGCAGGCACTGTTCTTAGGTGATCAAACATTGTTGAACTCAAACGTTTCAAAGCTCTTCAATATTCTGTAGGTATTTGGAAGGTTAACACTTAAGCTTATGAAGTCCGTTCGACCTATAGATATCATTATCATAAGCTTCCATTGCTTATAATAGACCTTCCTCATTGTGTGCCTCCTTCTGTAGTTCAACGGTGCCGACTCAACGTTTTCTGATATGTGCCAAATCTTAGATTATATTCCTGAGATTCCAGTGGGAGCTGAAAACTTGCTTATAGTGTTCCACCACTTTTATGTTGCTCAGTGTTGTTCATTTGAAGGGTTCGATCTATACCCCATGCACCATATGTGATCTTTTAAGATTAGTGAAATTTTGCATGCAACTCAGTGGCATATTTGCTTTGACATTGTACTACATAGTAATGAGTAATGTTCTAGTGAAACGGAGCCAGTCAGTGGTCTTGTAATTTTACTGTTCTGGACCTTATACAATTATATGCATACCATAGTGGCATAAGAGAGTGGAAATGAAGATGGAACATAGCTGACAGCAGTTAATTGGGTTTTAGTAGGTGCATGGAACGTTAATGAGGTAGCAATGTAATTAGCTGATAACCTCGTCAGAGTGTCTGATTCAGATAAGACAGAGAGCAAAGTTAGTGTTTTCTTGATAAAATTAAATAAAAAAGGATAAAGCGTTTCTTCAGCGTTTATATCAAGAGATCTAATAAGGATTTTAATTTTTAATGTTACAATACCATTCTCAGTCGAACTTGACATTACTTTCTTTTGATAGATTATTAAAAATGTTTTAACACTTTTTTTTTTGCTCCCTTAGAGATACTGGGCACTTCAGTCCATACTAAATTCTTTCTGGAAAAGTATAATGAAAGAAATAATTTAGTACGCCCGAAAGTGCCCAGTATCTCTAAGGGTGCAAAACCAAAAATAATAATAATATATAAGATATTTCAAACTTTATTCTTAATAATGTATCAGGAAATAGTAATGTCAAGTTCCACTGACAATGATATTAGTTATATTGAAAAAGCAGAATCCTACACGCTAAAGAAAAACACTTCTGTATCTTTTTTTCTTATTTGATAGCGAAACTCATAACTTTGACTCTTTGTCTTATCTGAATCAGAGATTGCCAACTAATTACATTTCGACCACATTAACCTTTCGTGCACCTTCCAAAATACAAATAGCTTCCTTCAGCTATGAACCGTCTTCCATTAAAAATGGTGGTTACATACATTTCATTACTCCTTCTTAGGTAATATAGCCAAATCCTAAGCACTTATTCTTCCATGCCATGCCAACTGTTAAAAAGACTAGAGAGAGTCAAAATTACTTTAGAGCTAAATCATTTAGACGTTTAATAACAGTAAAATATTCTGGTCTAAGTCCAATTTCCTTAGACCGGCAACAAATAGAAAATTTTCTTCGTTATTTAACATGAATGTGAGCATTTTCAAACATGAGTCACAATTTATTATGGTGCTATGCAAATTTTGTATCCTGACCCCTGAACATTGAAAAAAATGTACATATATAACGGAACCTCAAATATTATATAACAAAGGGGGAGAGATATATACAAAGCCAGACAGACTTCCAATTCTATAGCTCCCTTGTAAACATGAAAATCATTAATACTAAAATTGTTTATTCTTTGTAGTACTACTTGCATTTAACAATTTTGGGAGTTCAACAGACATTTTGATGTTAGTCAAGTGCTTTTTCTATGTAAGGAGAATGAAAAAGAAAGAAAAAAAAAAGGAATTAGAAATGTTTTCATTATTCTAAAAGTGGTCATAAATGAAAAAAGTCTAAAAAGAAACATCTACGAAACTCTCGTTCAGTTCCTATTAGCGCACCGTTATTCAAGAGCGAACTCTTTTGACGGAACAGGTTATTGTTATGAGGAAAATGCGGTATTACAACGGCGTTTTTTTAGAAACTGATCCATTTTCCTTCTTCTCATCTTGCTGACTCACTTGCTCTAAACATTCTCGCAAAGGCTGTTGTTATTTTCCTCAGAATCAGCGCGTCTTTCAATGAGAGAGCAAGAGAGCAGATCATTAGTCTTTCATCCAAAGGGGAAACATACAGTTCGTGCTTAATATAACGAGCTTTTAGAGCCAAATACTCAACTATGTTGATTTAATTGTTGAGAACTCTACGTCTATAGACCTCATTAGGTCCCTTGAAAATACTACCTCTTATTCAATGAAGAGGCTTTTGCATTACAGGCTTCCGGCTCAAGGTGTTTGGGTAATTAATTGTCTCATTTTCCGTTAAATATGTAAGGCTAATTTTAAGAGAGGAAGAAGATTATTATTATCATCATAATCGTAACAATAAATGACATGGCAGTTGATGTGAGGAAGCGCAGTCTGCGATAAATATTGTATTATATGGAGGATTACCAATCATTCTCATTATTCACTTCTTGTTTTGTTCTCTTAAGAAATTTCATTCGATATTCAATAGAAATATTTAGCAATATTATGTTTAAATTTTTTTATTGACTAAATAAATATTGTGATTTGAAGACAAATAATGATAATGTAGCAAATGTGGATCACGGAATGTTCAACACGACAATACTAAAAAGTAAGATCGTTAGGAAGATGTTTCCAATACTGAAGTTAGAAGATGCTAATTACACAGTTTCCATATTAATCTCTTTTTTTCTTACTTAACTTACAATTGCTACTGCCACTGATACTGCTTGAGCTAACTGGAAGGACTAGACATTTTGACAGAATGAAATCAGAACCTTACAAATAGAAGCTCTGGTAAAGCAAAAGGAGACACTTTCAGCATTAAACCCCACCACAAACAAAGGTTTTTTAGTTTTGGCCCTTAATGACAAACATTTTGGCTGCAACCAGACCTTGAATAGTCTAACTAAACTTACCTAAGCTTACCAATTCTTGCAAAACAGTATCTATATTAGTGTCGGAATAATCAGGGCCTGCCAGGACTTGTTCCCTGACTTTTCTGGAGCCATATGTAGGCAATGTGAGTCTTTCAAAAAAGAAAGACATACGCCATAAAAAATAGCAACAAACAAAACTACAGAACATATGTGGTAAAGAAAAACAATTGCTGTAGCGCAACGAAACAGTTGTAAAAAGCGAATACCTATGATTTTAATTCAGACTAGAAAAGGATTTCATATAAGAGATACTTTTTATATGGTAATGAAATTGAGGAAAAACCTGAATCTCATCATACATCATTTTTCAAGCTTATATTAATAATAAAACTCATCTGTATAAAAAAAGAGGCGTACAATCGAAAGGTAAACCAAATAGAAGGTTGTCTTATTATATATTTCTGTAAGTCTCTCATTGATGAGTGCAGCAATAGAATAAACTATAAACGCATACTAGTTTAATAATATAACGTTACTGTTGCTTTAACCTACTATGAGATTCAGAGTCTCTGTAACACGGTTTTTTGGACTTAGCTCCTTGTCAAAGCACCGGATGTAGCTGAAAGTTGGCATATGTATATTTTACAACCACACACAAATTTTGTCAGCATTATCAATACCTAAACTCGATAGTTTTAATTTTTATAGAGTAAAAATAATCTAGCCGACGCCAAGTGTTTAATAACTTTTGATGCCCCCCAAAAGGGAAGAGTTTAATCGAATGATATTAAGCAACCTTGGGCCAGAAATGGTTCTTTCGCAAAGTTGACCCGTATGTGTACTAAACCGTAAGAGTCATTGAGACCTCTGGACCAATAGAGATAAGACGAAGCTGGAAGAGATTTGGGACGACAGTAAACCATGCTTAAATTTTGCTGGTGATTGTTTAAACAGTGGGTTTGGGGGAGAGAATGATTTTAAGATCGCCGTTTACAACAACATTGGGTTCATTGTTTATGTCCGCATTTTGTTGTTACTTCTTGAATTGGAATGTATCATATTTTCTTGATAGGTATGCGACTCACAGTTCAATGGTTATTTGGACCATATGAATATGGAATAGACATATTTCCCACTTTACCACGAGGTCGCGTAAATAGAAAAAGAAAAAAAAAAGAAAAAAAAATAGAAGAGAAAAAGAATAGGAGGAGGGGGAGGAGGAAACCCTGACCTGGCAGCAGATTTCAATTCTTGGAGGTATCATCTTTCAACTCGTTTCCACAAATCGTCCTCATTCAGTTAATTTTGTGCCTTAATAGCAGTTTTCATGACGCATATCTTCACTTCAAATTACGTAATAGCTTTCTTTTTTTTTTTCTTAATACAGCCCGATTCTGAAAAAGGTCTTCGTCTACTTAAATACCTGGAATTTCCGTAGGTAAAGTATCTTCAATAGTCTCACTACCGAATTAAAGTTAGAAAAGAAAATTCTGTCACTAAAACTCCCAGAATTTATCGGACTCTTATCCAAACATTCATATTTCACCTCTCGATCCGGAAACGGTCAGTAATCCAGTTAGCTGTAAGATTATTCATATGACAGCAGAAGAAATGTGGTGCAATCTCCAGCGAAACCTTACCAACTACCGCAAGCCTTATTTTTTTCGTTGTCTTATCAATATAAATATTTTGCAAGGCTTATTAGATATGCCCTGTATAACATGCCTGAAGGAAAAATAGACAATTAACATTTGAGATTCCATCTTGGCCTTCTGAATTATTTAATTAATCACTGCAACAGAAACAGCTTTCCCTCCCTGCTTCTAGAATCCTGAAGCATTTAGTTAGTTCTAATCTAATTCCTTGCAACAGAATCCAGTAAATGCAAGATGTGGAAATTATAAGATTGTATGAAATGTGTGTTTTTTTCAATAATTAAACAGTAATGTTAATTGGTTCCTCCTTTATTGCTGTTGGTTTTGGTATATAGCATAATTATGTTATTTCATGCTCTTTCTAAAAATAACTTGAAAGAAAAACAAAACTGAATCTTGAATATAATTTTCATAGAGATTGTTTCTACATCTGCCAATAATATATACCTATATTTCAGAGAATCTGTTCAGTTATTCTACATCCCGACCAAGAATTCAGTTCTTTCCTTTGAATTACTAAGGATTGCTAAAATTCTCTGTCCATTAACATTCGAATATCATTTAGTAACTCAGTCCAGCCGCAGCTTTGACCTATTTAGTGGAAGAAGAGAAGGAAAGGAAAAAAAGAATCTTGTCTCGTCCCACACCTGGATGACTGATGCAGCTGCTATCCATGCGCGGTTAACTGAGATTTCGTTTTGTTATTCTTTATTTATTTAATACCGTTACTCGTCAGGAACCTTGCAGGAAGCAAAACCATGCTGATTTTGCAGACAGAACGCTATAGTTGCTCTTTTTCTCAGTGGTCTTCCCTTTGTGATAATATTAGTCGGCTATGACTTTCCCGATTTGTTACTTGAAAGACTAAAAAGGCAGGGTAAGAAAACATAACTATCCCGTTATATTAGCGGCTCAGAAAGAAATATATCTTTAATTAGTTCTTGGATATGGGAAACCCTTACAATATTAACTTTGGTTATACATTCCTCTTTAGTGCAAAATAATAGAAGGAATACAGTCCTTAAACCAGACATTGCAAGTAAAACCTAACAATAGAAGGGACTATTTTTTTTCAAAAAGTTTTACATCATCAGGTACACAAATCATAAACTTTTGACGGGATATTTCAGAATTTTTTTTTTATTTTTTTTAACTGTAGTAGGTTGAAATTCTATTAAACGCCATTAACTGGTGTGCTAAATATCAGGAAAAATCCTGGATCTGCATAGAAGAACGAGACCTTTCTAATGCATTAGGAAACAAGGGTCCAGGAGTGATTCTCGCCGTACAGATTTTTTACTGGAACTCATGTGAGGAGAGAGAGAGAGAGAGAGAGAGAGAGAGAGAGAGAGAGAGAGAGAGAATTTAAACCCTATTCGTGATGTGAACTAAAACTTGTATACCAGACCCAGTGGCATCTGCAACATTCAATCCCGTGACATCCAGGGAATACCAAACACAGGACAGAAGCGATAATTTAGATAGGCATTTTCTTCGTATCTCTGAATTTACACTTTCTCGGAGAACAAAAGACCTAACGAACTGCTCTAACATGACTCTAATTTCAGGGTATTGGTGCAAGTGTTTATGCAAATATGAGATGCTTATTGTCGTATCTATTATACACTGGAAGAGTAGGCATCTATGAAGCGATAATGATACTGTGCATGAAGATTTTGCCCTTTTACCATTAGTTCTGTCTTCGACAGATTAGCTCTTAGATGCAACAAACTTTCTTTATATTGTTTACATTAAAAGGAATAATATCGAAAATCTAGTTTGCAGTTCCCAACTAACCTATGTGATATGCATGTTACTGTAAATGTGACAAAATTGGTAATATACCTAATTAACGGTAAATACGAGTAATCACCAATAAGGCTGACGAATGTAACCAAATAAATGTTTGACAAATGGTTATTGTATCTATAAATTGCAAACAAGATTAATTATATTTCTTAAAAACGTGATAAATGATAAATTTCCCAGTGCGACTGATAAAATAGAAATGATTCAAATTTTCAAAACCGAGAAAAGCCATTATTGATTGACCACATTTTGTATGAATTTTTTTCCAAGAAATGTCAGTCATCAGTTATAAAAAAAAAGGGATAGAATTATTAGTTACATGTTCTACTGATATTCCAAGAAGCTCACTAATTTATTATGTTTGTAGTAACTCAACACTCACACGAACTATGTTAAAATATTCAAGAAAACATTTTTCCGTGTAGTAAATGTATTTAAATGTCGCATTACATGTTTTCATTGCTTTTGTAATAAATAATTAAAACTATCTTTTATAATCAACGTATTTCCATTTATAACCTAGAATATTTAATTTCAATATATAGTGTTGTTACTTGGACTACAAAAAATATAAATAAAAAAAATTATCTTTGTTTTAATAAGGAACGAAAAATTCCGTCAAAACGTGAGAGATTTAATAACCCTAAAGGGAGTCGCGTATGTAATCGTATTAACATTAAGGAAGCCGCTTCAACTAATGTTCCGAAGCTTTCGGCTTCCTTGGACTTCCTCCATTAGGAATCAGGTCACGAGACGTCTCGAGATATTGGAGTAATTCGAAAGCCCTTTGGCGATGTCCAGGGAAATCAGGAGATTTATCTCGAAAATTAGTTGTTAATTTACCTAATCTATCTCGTAGTTACGCAAGAAGAAATGAAAAAAGGTATAGTAAAACATAATAACCTTCACTTATTTTTAATACTTGTCTAGTCAATATATGATGTTTATATAAATTCACAGGTCTAATCATTAGTGTATTATTATCAAATGTCAACTGGACAGCTCTTTAATAAGTCATTATCAATGACTGTCATGAATATACATCATGAATCAATCAGCTAAATAGCATATGTAACCTTCAACTTGTACTCGATCTTAATAACAACTTTATTCTAACAGATCGTCTGTCCTCTGTATTGTACATCAATCAGTTTTTTCATAAGATTTCTTTAGGTCAGTGCGCACGCATTACGTTTATCCGTTTTCTTCCGAATAACTAATAACATAACAAGGCCTCAAATCCAACCAATACTTGACACAAGACTCTTTTTATTGTGTAGACCCCAATTTTTTTCCTAACAATTCCTATATTTTACTAAATTCTCTCATGAAGTAAATTATTTTAAACGATTCTTCCACATTAAGCAGTGTTAGAACCCTGTAATTATCGCAGCCTTCTCTATCGTCTCTTTCCTTTCACACACACATATGAACAAGTCTGTCTTCTTCCTTTCTCTCATCACAATGCACATTTCCCGCTTGCAATTACACGAGCTCCTTAAACGGTTCCATTCATAAACTTTTTAATTGCCCTCTTCACACCATCAATAGTTTTTAGCATATTTTTCCTCTCCGTTTATATTGTTTTGTTTTGCCTCTATTCTGTCTCATAGATCCAAAAGCCCTCACACTCACCACATGAGAAACTGACTGCAGTCTTCGGAGAGAATCTCCCCATCTGCATCTATTTTTCGAGGCCTATTTGCTCATTAGTTTTTCTTCCTCCACTATAATTTACGTTCCGTTCTGCAGTTTCTTTCCATTTCAGCCTAATCATTTCATCAGATTTTGTTCGTTTAGCCCATTCCTCCTAATCATTCCTCGATTATACCTTTAGATTATTCTTTTTTCTCTCTGCCAACCACACTTTAAACTCCTTTGTCCTTTTATTTTATTCCTTTGCCTTATGCAACGATTCGTGGTATAATACTCTCTGCGGCATCAGTAACATTACATTTACCTTCCAAAATCCAATAAGCGTCTGTCAGTTAGCGTCTTTGATACTAATAATATTCTTGACTACTCTCCTGTAAGTACATCATACAGATGTATATTAATACTCATATACGTATATTTTGAAAATACATACATTTACTTAATTTATGGTTGTGGCATGCGTTATCTATAAACTCTACGTAAAAAGGGTAGTTTTCCAAATATAGGTCATAGTGTCCAGTTTCATCAAAATATGATACTTTATGATTTTTCCTCATGCGATGAGCTAGAGTCACAAAATAACTAACCCATCACATGAGGAAAAAATAATAAAGCAGCATATTTTACCCAAATTGGACAGCTTTAGCTAACTGTAGTTAGACATCGTTCCCATGTTTCCTACACTCCACTAAATAGCAAAATAGGTGAGTTCTTTGCGATAATAATTTTATTGCATAGTTTGAGGTATTCAACCTGTACCTTTCGGTACAAAGAAAATGTTTGAAATAAAGTTGGAAGGCAAACAATATCAACCTATAATAAGCATCTTTTTGCAGGCAATGGCAATGGAAGGGAGATACGTAAAATACAAAAGAAAATCTTCCGATTCTTAAAGGTGTTAGGTAAAAAAGAAGGCGAAGAGAATGAAAAATTTACTAGAGGAAGTAAAGGACTGAAAAAGGTTACCCCTACGAATCTTTCACACCGTTCTTATTCGTAGGCCCTTACACAAGAGTGAACTATTATCTCGGAATAGGTTATTGTCATGAGTAAAATGAGGTGTTACAAGTCTTTTTTTTAAGGAATTCATTCGCCTTTCCATCTTCAACTTCCTGTTTGCAATTTTGCTCTGAGCTCACTCGTGGACTTACACGGAAGAAAAAAGGAAAACGAAGTGTTATAGTTTTCGTCCAAAGAAGAAACATTACTCCTTGCTCTCAAACAAAATTTTTTCAGGGCGGAAGGCTTGAAGTATGTTGATTTACGAGTTGAGAAACTTCTTTCATCTATAGACCTCATTAGTTCCCCTGAAAAATACCTTTCTTAAATGCAAAAGGCACTTCTATTATAATGGCTTCAGGCTCAGGCTATTCCGGCACTTGAAATTTTCACATTTTTTCGTCGAATTTTTTTACGAAAAATGTGAAGGGAGCGGGGGTTAATATTATTATTGACGGTAACATTATTAATCACATTATAAATGGTAGCGCAGATGACGCCGATTATATGAAACTCTTTGATTAGGAGGTAGAGTCGTAAAAAAATAAGATTATTTGGAACCCAAAAACGTTGAAAAGATAGATACTATGTTTCCACACTGACTTTACCTCGACAGACTAGCTGTAGAAAAAGGAAAAGGAAATGCTTTCGATTGTGATACAGGACCCTTGCTTGAAAGAGACGAGAAGAACATCAGATCAGTACACGAGAGTCTGTTTGAAAAGGAAAAATAGTTTTCGTGTGTACTCTCAGCGGTGGAACATTCCATAAAATCTGACAAGGTTATAAATCTACCAATGCTTTTATAAAGACATTTGCTGTACGTTTTTATACAAGAATTCTTTACATTATTTGCAGCTGATGTATTCCGATTCTAAAGAAACTCTAACAATCGATCTCAATACGGATGCATTGTAGCTATGAATGTTTTTTTATGGATGAATGGATGTATGATATTTAGGGCGAAAGGCGCGGACCATTCAGCGTGGATGGCTTTTGGATACGACAGTGCTAAATACCTCATATATGCCAAGAGAGATGAAGAATGGCTTTGGCTTCCAGCAGTGCGAGGAGTATAAATACTCGTATCAGTAAAATAAGAGAAGTTCCCTAGTAGACCTTACCTAAATTTAGGCTGCAATATTAGTGATTTAAAAAGAGTGGAATTGAAAGCCTTTAAGATAGTGACACTTGAAAAAACCTTTAAAATCTTGTAATTAGACTTTGATTCATATTGGAATATTTGCTGCTATGGATGTTAGTTTTCCCTCATAAATGTCAAAAACTGCTATTTTCATATTTTGTACATTTGAGGAAGAGGTTTTTCTCATAATTAGAATAAATCTGTCTACCTGATCTCTAATTGAAAACAAATTATTTCCAGTTACCAAATTGGATTTTCAGGAACTGGACTCTTGCTTTCAAAGAGAGTTTTTTTTTTTTTTTTTTTTTTTTTTTGTTTTTTTTTTTTTTTTTTTTTTTTTTTTTTTTTTTTTTTATTCTTGCTCAGTTAAAACCCTCCGTTGATCTGTGCAGTGAATTTTGAACTTGTAGATTTGGTGATTGCAGTGGACCGTTGCTTGAAGGTTAAACAAACTCCTAATAAGATTAAATGGAAATATGCTGCATACATATTTTCGTATATAGAGATAGATAGATAGAGTATTGTATTATAAAAAACACATATTCGTAAATTTTTACTCATCTTTTTTATGATAATTTTGCTGGTTCTTTTAGTAAATGGGGTCTTATTTATTATTCAGAAGACATATTAGTTTATGTCATGCCTACTTAGTCGTTCTACATTGAATAAATTACCCTGACAGCGGCCTACCTTCACAACCACCTGTTCATGCACTTCTCAGGTTTATCTCGCTTCATACTCGCAAGACTTCCGAATTCTATAACCCTCTTACTACCTGTTTCCCCTATTATTTTATCCATCTTATGAAGAGCTAAATTCAAGAATCATATTTTCAAATAGCTGCCAATTTTCTTGTCGTTTGTGAAATTTTGAAAACTGTTTAATGAGAACTAAATTCACAGGACTCCCAAGCTTTTGTTGATACACTGTGGCGGAATTGATCACTTTTAAAATAATGACAATGAAATCATTTCTCCTAATCATGGCAAGTGGCGCAGACAAACTATGGCTGATCTAATATTTGAATAAGTAGCCTGGCTGCTCGGTCTACCGCGAATAAGCAGCTGGGCTACTTATTCTTTCAAACATTAAAACAAGCATAGTGAGTCTGTGTAATTTGCTTTGATTAGGAAAAATGATTTCAATTCTCTTTATCTCAATAGTGCGTCTAATGTCTTTCAAGGAGTAAAAATTTAATCCTAATTACTAGACTCTTCGGAAAGAAGTTCAAAATCATGTCACCAAACGTAACCCGTTATTTACGAGCACTGTCAATCAAACATGCACAAAGGAGTGTAATTAAAATTAAACCATTGGCACTTGAACCTCTTCAAATTTGTAACACGAAAACCAGTCAACTCGCAGCGATCATCAGAGCCTTGTGGGAAAACTGCCTAAAGTGGTTGAATATCATTTTCATCAATTATTGTTTTCCGTGACATCCCTCCATTATAGTTCCGGTACCCAAAATGCCAAAGTCACGCTTTTCACTAGCAACCTTAGGATCAAATCAAATCCATAAATAAAAAAACTATCCTGTGAACTGCGTTTTTACTCTAGCCTTTCAAGTTGCCCATTTTAATCTTCTGCCCTGAATGTTAAATTGCATCGCTTGTTGCACTGTAATTCTTGAGTTACCCCGTCATCAATCGAGCTTTCATAAAATCTCTTCCAATGGCAGCCTTTTCACTAAAAATCAAATGAAAAATATGAGTCCATTTCATGATGCATCACAACCCTTCCTTCACTTCCATCTCCATCACAAAATGGGCAGTGTTTCTTAATGTCACATACCACAGTTTCTGTTAGTCTGTCCTCATGAAATGGAAGCGCTTCGATCATTGAAAATTCCCAGAACAGTTCATGAGACTTTGTGTGAAAATCTTGGTACATTTTTCTGAATGGGAATGAGCGATTACGTTCCTCCGACGGTTTTTAGTCAAGTCTCTTTTGCAATAATAAACAGTCCATTTGTAAATCCATAACAAATAAATGCATTAGTTCCATTTTGTGAGGTGGAAGAATTGTATCACATTTTATTAGTTGTAATATTCGTGTCTTTGATATCGTGGTCGTTTATTTGACTGATATTAAATAAAGGATATTGGGACATCGGATACAAACATACCACATTACACACAAAACTAAAAATCTTTCCTACATGGAATCTAAATAACCAAATTTGCAGCAGTATGTCCAAAGATATTCTTGCTTCCCGCTATAACATAAGTACAGAACATAACATGCTTATAAATTTCCTTCTACCATGAACAGGGAACAGAAATTCATGGTTGCAACAAAATAGGAGTGCGCAGATCAACTTAAATAACAGGAAGTCACATTCCAAGTATGAGACTTCAAGGTATAACATACAAGATGTTCGTGATAGTTATTAATGAGAACGATTATAGCGAAACTTCGACCGTTTTCAACTTATCTGAGGAAACACGATACGTCCTTCTATTTAACTTTAGCTGAAGGCTTTATCGTAAACCCACAAAACGCCTTTTTAATACAAATAATTTAATTTTTTTTCATTCTAAAATCATTCCGTTTAATATTGGATGTCTTTGGATGCTTTCGGGGGCTTCGGCATGGCCAAAGAAATATTGTTGTTTAATATCTTAGATCACCCAAATACATCACCAAACACAGAAATGTTTAGCCATCATAGAACTGGAAATATTTTTCGAACCTATGATTCCTTGAATGATGTTCTGATGACATTGACTTAATAGCCTAGGATTTTTAGGAAAATTTGCAACAATTTAAAACTTAGCACAGTTGTATATCGATCCATAATGATTCAAATATTAAAAGTCCTTATATATGGAACGTAATTTCTGTTTTTTCTTATAGCCATTCTATTGGATAATGCCGCCCGATTTCTGTGTTTTCGTCTCTTTATCTGCTAGACCGTTGGTTACAGAAAATATGCAGAAATTAAGACTTATTTTTCATAAACAAATAAAAAAAACTATGCAGTAAAATTTGTTGTAGGATGAAAAATATAAAAAGTTACGGCAGAAACTTTATTTATTTGCAAGACAGTAAGCATTACCAGATTATACAGAAAAGATTAATAATTGTTCAAAAACTAATAAACATATATGTAAAATAATAAATTCCATTAAATATTTAGTGATTATTGCAGAGTTAATAGAAAATTCGGATAATATATCAAAATAATAATAGACAATACCCAATTTAAATTAAATAAAACATTTCAATTCAAATTGGTTTATCCAATACCAATTTTAATCATTTTCTGATTTACCAGAAACACTTATCTGCCAGAATCGCATCCCAATATACTGTGAATATTAATATAGCATATATCTAAAAGATTAGAGACTATCTTGATAATACTGAAAATAACAATGATAATGTTTTATCTGCAAACACAAAATCAATACACTCTGATTCTGTTCTTTTTATGCAATGCTGAAATGACATATTTATATAATTTTCCAAACACATTGTACATTACTCATAGCATATGACAGGCAACAAACAGTGTGTAATAAAAAATCATGTTATGAATATTGAAAGTACTTTACACATTTTCAAGGGAATGTTATTGTTATTTCAGAATTTTCCAGCTCAGTACTCTGGTTCTTCTAAATTGATTGCAATTGAGTTTTCACAATTACGGGTAGTTTCCTTTGCTTAGTTTATGGTACATCGCCGAACAGTGCATAAACAATTATGCACATTTGTACCTATTGTTACATGCAACCTTACAGTTGCACGAAGCCAGGTTCAGGAGTTTCAAAGGAGCCGCTTCATTGGTAGTGGGGACAGGTTTCAGTGATTTTTCTAGCATTGGTCAAACCCCATTTTTCTGGATATATAAAGGTAGAACCTACAAAGGAAAGTGAAACGATGGAATGCTGTGAGATCTTTTGACCCAACGTCCTTTGCTTAGCAGACTGACATACATAAGAAAATTAGTGTGAAAGGAAAATTCTTATAAATGACAGATAAGGATTATAAAGGGAAATAAGTACCTACAATCTAACACACGTGAGAATACGTAAACTTCCCAAAATAGGGGTACATTTTCAGAGGTTTACGAAAAAAATATAAAAGACTATGAAGGATGGCAATTGAGTAAAAAAAAATTTTGTAAGGTGAACATACACACACACACACACACACACACACACACACACACACACACACACACACAGATATATATATATATATATATATATATATATATATATATATATATATATATTTACACAAAGATAATATCTATTAGGCAACTAATTATTCTTAAACATGTTACTAATACAAGGGTTCAAATAAAACAGGACAGAACTAACATTAAAATTAAAATTAGATGTAAGTTGTATAATGACTAACTCTAAAAGATTTTATGACAAGACATCTTTTGATATTGCAATTACTGAACTGCCGATACAATTTATCTGGTGGTCATCTTACATAGATAAATTAATATTATATTGGATGTTGCCCTGTTTGGACAGAATAATTTATACTATTTAATTCTTGCTTTTAAATCCTTGCTAAATTAACCGATATAGGATTTAGATGTTATGTATGTTGTTGATTGCCCTGTGGCCATTTTTTATTAGCATTCCTTTTAGTGTCGTATTATAGGAAAAAACGAGGTTGACCTTAAAAGGTTTTTTACAATGATTTTATGGTTTCAAAACCGATAAAATAAGGCAAGTCAATAATGTTCTTAGCAGTTTCCTTCTCCATGTTACTTACACTTTAGAACTTTTTGTGGGCTTTATTTTAGCAAATATATATTTTTCTTAAGTATTCAGTTCTTTGATCCAAATATTGGGGACTGACAATGCACAATGCTCGTAAAAACAAAAAGGACAAAATCGATATTTTGATATTAAGGTGGTTGCCTGAATATAAATGGACATAAGTTAAGTTGTTGGTTGGTTTCAAAGACTGTATTTACATATTTTTAATACGTACAGAGGACCATTTTAATGTAGATTAAGTAATTATAGGCAGTAGTAATACCAAAAGAATAAACTTTACAAATATTCATATGGTAATTATTTAAGGAACTACAAACTCATGACATCCATTCACCATTATATTCACCCTCTTCAACAATTAGTGAAGCATCCAATTAGCGGAAATATCTTCACCTGCTGACTACCAAAGCAGCGGTAGGATTGCTCCAAATTTCTTGATACTGCCAGAGAACACTAATTAGCAGCGTCGCAAAGGAGGTCTCTTGAGAATTGTTTTCATCTTGAGTTATGAGACGGAAACATTCCCATGACGACCGACTCATTGTGCTCCTTTGATCTGCCTGGTTTCATATTCGTCAACGTCAAGGGCAAATTTGCTCGAATTAGCTAACTTTCAAGTGAGGAAATTATTACGAGTGGAATACCCTGTAACCTCGAACTTTGCTTTACCTAATGAAATCGATTTTCCGATATACGTAAGCTTGTCTGGGTGTATGTATGTCTGTATACAAACAGACTGACAGGCACGCACACGCACACACGCGCACACACACAAACCCACAAAATCTTGTAATTTCATTTTCCCGGTATTTTGACTCCCGGTAACTGAGATCCGGTTTCGTTAACACCCGGTAATTTTGTCACCCAAAGTAAACAAATAGCTTATTAAGAAGTTATATTTACTTTACAGAACTTACGTCAATTACCTTATTTATGAATTATAATGACATAAATTTGATTATTTAGTGAGTTGAAGGCTTAGTTTGTATATTAATATTTTTTTTATTCATGTATATCAATAACTTTTAGCAGTTGCGATCCAGCTCCTGTGGTATGAAGACTTTCTTTTATAACCATGTCTCATTCCATTCAGAGAAAGCTCCCGTGAGAGAAAGAAACAGAATCGTTAACGTAACTGTCGTCTTGATTTCGTCCCTGTCCGCTGGACTGTGGTTGGATCCCATGAGGGACGAAATTGTTATCAACTGAAAAAGTTCCCCTTCTGGTTTACATATATGAAAATATATCAATTCCGAGGTAGAGCGAATTAGATATTAAAAAGACATTTGTAGCTCGAATAATATATATGATTTATATATATATATATATATATATATATATATATATATATATATATATATATATATATAATATATATATATATATATATATTATATATATATATATATAAGAATTAAATTTTCTTTTTTTATTAACCATGAAGCCCTAAATTTCCTGAAATTCTTTGTGACTTATTTACACGATACATAGTCACTGCATCTCATTTCTTTATCGTGTAATTCTTTATTTTATTACAGTACTGGGATATTTGCGAATCTAAAATTTTTACCGATTGACATGAAAGAAGTGACACGAGATAATGTTGACAAATCAGATTGTAGCGACATTTTAATATTTGAAGTTTAAAAGAAAACCATAAGCAAAAAAAATGACTTGGGAAAACTTAACCATAAATCTCAGTTGTTATAAAACGATGCGTGTTTATGACAAGTATGAATACAGGCGCTACTTATTCAGCTCTTAATCTTTGTCAGTCTTTACATATATCCGAAACAACGAAGAAATACGAAGGTAATCAAAGGAAAACGCGGAAAGTGTGAAGATGAAAATGTTGAATAAATGACAATCCAGAAGGGAAGTTCTCGACGTTTTAAAAGAGGGCGAAAAAATTTAGGGACGAGAGGGAGCGCAGTTAGGGAACGTAAACGAAAATAGAATAAATATTAAGTTAGAAATAAAAAGGAAATTGAAATAAGAAACTAGTACTAACTTTACAATGGCTTAAAGTAGTTCAGAAAAATTAACCGCACATAGAATACGAAGGAGGACCGCGGGCGCGGGAGAAAAGGAATAACAAAAGAAAGAGACAGGCAAATACCGGAATTTACGAGTAAACATGCCGCAAACGCGAAAACAAAGTAAATAAACAAAGCCCAACAGAAAAAATCAGAGGATACAGGTCCACTGCCAAAATAAAAAACTAAACAGAATTAAGAATGCAAAAAAAAAAAAAGATATTATAACGGAACTGAGTAGAAAATCAGATTAAGAATATGAGATGAATGGGAGAGAGGAGATTAAGAATTCAGATTTATCATGTAAAAATAAATCAAATTATATTTATTGGTTTCTGGCACCTTTCCATAAACTTTACTTTTTCTATAAAAAATATTTGCTTTCCTTTTTGGTTCCAAAAGTATGATATTTCCCAATTTCAGGCACGTGATGTTTTATTGTCGTTTAGAGAATACATAGACCTGATTAATGCACTTAGTTCTTAAGTTAATGAAAATATTGTTCCAGTTCTATTTTTTAAGAAAATTTAATAAAGCAACGCTACTAAATATAATTTTAAATGTCACGAAGGAATCGTCTATTTGTATCTGCAAAGATGTAACCTAAATCTCATGAATTCTGCTGCATTTTATTTACTAAAGCTTCACCCTTCCTCGTGGATGATAAACAAAATATTGATGCTCTTTTTATGGGAAGACAACATGACTCGCAAACTGTAAAAAAGGAGTTTTAGAATATCTAAAATGGAGGACAGTTCATATGAATGTCACCATGCCAGTTTCATTTCAATATATGAGGGAAAAAATTCACATTTCAAGTGGATATTTGATCTCCAAACAGAAGACGCAGATACAATTCCTTTCTCCTAAATTTCATAGGTCTTTAAGGAAATTATAACCTATTCTTATAATATAGTAGATTCAAGACATATTTCTTTTGAATTGCTGAAGTACATTTGTCTTATAATCAGAAAAACAGATGATATTTACAACCCCAAACAATAAACTGAGAGAGATTCCTTTTCCGGACAAGATAAATTCTGAAAATAGTATTTTTCATGTGGTAAAGTCGAATCGTATGTTAAGGAAAATATATAAGGAACATTCTATTAAGTCTTTTTACAATAATTTCTCCGTCTGCGAATCATAACCGTACTTTTCTTCTACTGATTGCAAGCAATATTCATTATCAGCTTTAAGTAGTTCACTACGGGTTTTACATATATTTCCGCCCCGTTGAGAATAGTTGAAAATATTTTTTTTTCATGTACAAATGTATATATATATATATATAATATATATATATAGATTATATATATAGATATATATATATATATATATATATATATATAGATATCTATATATATATATATATATATATATATATAATATATATATATATATATATATATATATATATAGATATATATATATATATATATATATATATATATATATATATATATATATATATATATATATATATATATATATATATATATAGATATATATATATATATATATAGATATATATATATATATATATATATATATATATATAATATATATATATATATATATATATATATATATATATATATATATATATATATATATATATATATATATAATATATATATATATATATATATATATATATATATATCTATATCTATATATATATATATATATATATATATCTATATATATATATATATTGTTACGTATATAGGCCTTGTGAGAGCTAGATACGTAAACGGAAGTAATTTAGGGATTTCAAGAGGGAATTGCTTGAACTTACCGTAAACTTTCTTTAGAGGGAAGGTCGCCAGAAAAACTCAGCTCGTTACTTTAAAACTATTTTATTTACAGAAAGGCCCGTGCTGGCCTGGAGAAAAGTTAAATGATATTGGCCCCACGTTGGGGCTTATAGTCTCATTCAATTCAAGCTGATTTTCATTCACTTGGGTTAATGCACACTTGCGGGCAGAGACGGCACGTGACTCATGGAATCTTTATGCAACTATCTAGTGTATCCTTGTAGAAGAATGCTGTCCGCCCTCTGTTCAGGTCTGGGGTCCGTGTCCCACCAGCACGTCGTGGGTAGGCCTAATTTTTGGGAGGCTGGCAATTTGACCTCTGCCCGAGATCACGTCTCGCAGCCGACTGAGAGCGATACTGCTTGCTTTCGAAGCACGGGCTTCCAAAAACCGCCTCGAGCATTGCCTGAAAGGTGGTAAACCACAACGCCAGCAAATTGGGAAGGAAAATAGGTCTTATTGTAGAAGTCCCTAAAATCCATCTCGAAGCCTAGCTACTCTTGTGACCTGCTCTCTTACCCTAAGCTTCCGTCAGACCGGAAATATCATTCCTACGACACCTCCCCACTCTCCCAACAACAGTAGCTTCAGGAGACGGCATGGCTGCTACTTTTATAATTAAACATAACTAAAACTCTGCTGGGAAGGCGAGGCGTTCTATAGACGTAGCAGCTCCCCCTGTTAAGAAGGCATTCACTCCCTTTCGGGCGTGAAGGTCTTGGCTTAAATAAGTTGATCGCCTCGACAACCCAGTTCTCCTACTCTAACTTGAAGTTTTTTGAGCAGCGATACGGCTGACTACAAGGCCTACCTAACTTATAGGCAAAGATGCTAAGTGTACTAACTTAATATAGTGATGTAGTCTAGCCTAATAAATAACTACAGGTTGTCTTGTGACGACAGTCTACTCTACCCCTAGATAAGGTTACTTGAAAATTCTACTTGCTACTACTAACTAATGCCCTGGTACTAAATCATTAGCCTAACCTACTCAATACAGTTAAATGAAGACGCAATCATTCCAGAGTGTGGTACGCACAGCTAGTAGTTCAGCGACGGAACTGTTAAAATACATAATGAGAGGTAATGATGCGTGGGGATGATGAGTGGTTAATTTACCAGGAGGGAAATGCAATGAGGTAATTATATTTAGTGAGGGTTAGTATTACAATGGCTAGGGGTAGAGGGTTAGTGCGACTGGCAGAGATCAGGCTGGCTACCTTCTCTGGTAGGTGCCAGGATCATCTGCAAATGAATGTGACACTGTACCTCGGGCACAGGTGTCAAGGAGAGCATGTGGCTCTTGGGTTAGTTTGTTAATGATTGGTTACGTCCCTTCTTCTTCTTCTTCTTATTCCTCCAGGACCTGGCTATACCAGTCCTAGGAGTAGACGGAGGCACCGACTCTGGGGAAAGGCCAGAAACGCCGGCAGGAGCAGAGGCAGTGGTAGTCTGAGGGATTTCAGGAGAACACCCTACTTCGGTATCTGCAGCAACCGTCGTAGAGGTGGAACCTACTGCAGGGGAGGCCCTCACTTCGGCTGCTGCGACAGCCGTCGTAAGGGGAAAACTCCAGGCTGACTCCTGGTCGGGCAGTTCCTGGCTTTCCAGAGGAGGTGAGAATGTTAGGTCTGCCGGAGGTTCATCCTCGGGCGACAGTGGTGAGGGTGAAGAAGACTGAACTAGTGATTGGCCATGGGCTGTGGTAAGCTCCATGCCTGTTGGAGGATCTCCTGTAGGAGGATCCTTGATAAGGTTAGGCGCCGGCGCTAGCTCGGGGCCAGGCACAGAGGTCAAGTTCGGTGGTGGCTCTACGTCCAGGCTGGACGGAGCTTGGCACTGCTCAGTGCTGCCAAGTGGGCACTGGCAGAGAGTTGAGTCGACTTGACCTGTGGTGGCGGGTACTGGAGGTGCAATACCTCTCAGCGTGCCCTTGGAAATGGGAGACCTCAGGTCATGCCCTAGGATAAGGTCGTAACCTCCTGGAAGGTAGCTTGCAACTGCAAGTGTACATACCTTGGCAAGGTGAGGTCGTACGACTCTCAATTGGACGGTGGGAAGGATCATCTTACTATGATTGATGCCTTCAATCGTGATCAGTTGCCGTCTATCAATGGTAGCCCCTCGGGGGATTTGATCTTCCCGTATCAGGGAGATTTGAGCGCCGGAGTCATCAAAGGCTCTGACATGGCTTGGTGGATAATGACCTTGGATGGGTGCAACGGTTATAGGGCCCTGAGCTGGGGGTCCTAGTAACGAAGGATTGGTAACTGCCATAGCGATGGCAGGAATATTGTAATTCGCGCACCCTACGTAGTTGGCAGACATGTGACCCTTGCGGCCACAGTCTCGGCAGAACTGGTTCGAGAACTTCTTCTGTGGCATTGGACGGTAAGGCCGAGATGGCCCCACAGGTTGCGAATCTGTGGAGTCACCAAGGCTGGCAGTGTACTCTGGCACAGGTGAAGAGTCCTCTTCTGGCCGTGATTTGAGGTGGTGAGGTAGCTTGGCCCTGGAGTGGTGTGGGGGAGGGACATCCCCAGAGGAGGTCCCGTTCCAATAGGAAACCTACTCCATGCCGAATCGTACTACCCACACCTAGGCGGTGAGGTTTGGTGCACCAAGGAGTGGTGACCTGCAGGAACACTGTGGGAACGGTCTTGGACTGTCCTTCGACCCAAGTCATGGCCACCTGATGTGCTCATCAACTGTGGGCACTGGCTGGCACTTGGTCCCGGTCTATAAGACACAGATCGGAGCCGGTATCTACCGTAACTGGCAGGAGTCACAGGGTGGTAGTAGAGCCATCCAGGGGTGCCACTGTGACTGAAGAGGTCCACACCCGCTCAGGGTGAGACCTGGACTCGGGCATAACGGCCGAGGGGGTTGTGGCACTGATCAGGTGGACGTGCCGGGTCGAAGGCACGTGCTTGGGGCACCCGGGATATCCAGGGGAGTAGTGCCCTGTAGCCCCACAGGCTCTGCAGGAGTCCCTCTGCTGGGCTGGTCTCCGGAAGGCATCTGATTGGTCTTGAGAGGAGGCTGAGCACCGTTCGGTGGCCTAGGAGGGTTCTGATGGGGTTTGTGGCTCTCAGCGCTCTTGAGGCGGCACTCTGCTGCGAGGTGACACTTTCTTGCAACGTTGCAAGTCCGTGGGTGTCCTTGGTGGGCGTCCTTTGGCCGAGTGGATCCAGAGAGATGACCGGGTGGCACTATGCGTCGGTGGGGGGCGGTGCTGTGAGAGGGGTTGAAGGTCTCCCCAGTCGTCAGCCAGGCGACAAGCTTCCGCAAGTGTCTTGGGTTTGCTTGTCGTTAAGGTGCACTGCGAGTGGGCCCAGGTACACACTGGTAGAGGTCTTCCAGCATGATCCTGTTAAACAGGTCCTGGAACTCGGTGCACGACATGGCTCGAGCCAGCGCTTCCCGGCTTGGATTTTGTGGTAGGAGTAATCTCCCCAGGCCCAACCAACTTCCTTTGCCTGACCTCTGAAACGCTGCTCCACCTCTCCGGGGGTGATTTCATAGGCCTTTGTAATGACCCGGCGAACTTCCACCAGGTCCCCTCGCTGACCCTGATCCAGTGAGCGGAGGGCAGTCTTAGCCTTGCCGTCCAGGTGCTTGGCAAGTAGGGCGGCCCTCTCTATCTCAGTGTGGGTAGGGTAGTTCCGAATAAGGCTTCCACTTCTTCCAGCCATGCCTCGGGCTCATCCTCAGTCCACTTCGGGATGATGAGCGTTAATGCTGGCAATAGGGTTGGACGACACTGTAGGCGTGGGGCTGGGAGCTGGCTGCATGGCTAGGGCTTCTTGGCATTCACCTGTACGTGCCTTCTCCACCTCGAGCTCCTTCTCCTTGAGAGCTAGCTCGTGCTTCCTTCTCTTCCCTTGCCTTCTGCCTCTCTTGCTTTTTTCTTCCTCTCTGCTTCTTTTTTCCTTCCTCTCTGCTTCTCTGGTGGCTCTCTCTTGCAGGAGCAGATCATCCACCTGCCCCTTCACCCACTGGGTGAGTTCCTGCCCAGTGTAACCGGCGTTCGTGCCAGAGCCATGAGGGTCTGGAGCTTTCCAGCTCCATGGATATATGTGGTTGGGCAGCAGAAGCCATTTCCTTAGGCTGCAGTGGAGGCTTGGATGAAAAAAAATCTTAAAGGACTGGGTGCTCTTGTGGGCACTTTGGGGAGTGGCACCTTCTGATGAGGCGGACAAATCAAATGGCGTGTGCGGCGCACGTCACACTAAGGGGCGTTCCGCAGGACGGACACGCAGGTAGAATGGCTACCTGTACGGCCTGTACAGGTGCAATGGCACTTATGAGGAGGCGTTCCTTTGAGCACTGGTATCGTGCTGGTGTGTCCCGGACACTACACACAGTATAACTCAAGTATACCGAAGTGAAATGGCACTCTGTTCGGGGCAGAGTGTAATGGTGGAGGAGAGAAAGTAAAGGTGATACTTCAGCAGCCAGTCGATGAACAGGGTCAAGAATTAGTGGCACTGTGAAATGGTAAGACCTGACGTGCACTGGTGGTGGCCAGTCCTAAACTGGTAACGACTTCCCTGTCTGGAAGTAATGAATTGGCGTGGCACACTGTGCAAATTGTGCTTGCGGTATACGCAAGTCTTTCGTGATAAAGAAAATGAAAAGACCACTCGGGCAACGACAGGTAATGGAAATTTTAGAAATGCTCAGTCACTCGCTGAAGTACTCGATAAATGAAACAAATAAATGTGTTTGCAAACTGCACTGGACACAGGCGCGTAGGTATCACGCTGTGTAAATGAAAGACACAAGAGACTGAAAAGGTAGGTTAATTCGGCATGCTATAATTAATGGTAAGATGTAGTACTCTTGGCTTCGTGAATACTGGGTTCTGGTTTCTCTCTCTCTCTCTCTCTCTCTCGG
>NC_087220.1:6144543-6147043 GCF_015104395.2 Macrobrachium nipponense
GAAAGCTTTTTGTGAAGAGTTTTATAAATTATAAACGGACTCCTATTGTGGACCCGTTAGAATATTATATATACTCTCGCGATAGAGAGTTTTTCTCAAAAACAGATACTTCATTACAGATAACCATACTCTTGCTTATATCTACTCGATCTTTCTCCTTTTGCAAATGCGTTCAAGTAGCTTCAGTAGTTTCTCTTCAGTATCCCATAACAGTACTGCTTCATCTGTAACATTAAGACCTCTCTCAATGATACCTATCACGAGATATAAGGATGAAACGCCTTAATTAAAACTGGACCATTTTAAAATCTAATTCTACACTGCTTGGGAAAGATATATTGTTTAATGATCGGTATTTGTCAATTATTTTTCTAATTTTTAGTGCTCCAATTTTTTTTTGGAATCTAAACCCTTGCGAAGTAACTAACAGAGATGTTAATATAACGAACTTTGCAGTCATAAATAAAAAGAAAACACCTTCAAAATGCCAATAACATAATTAAATATGTTTGAAACATCTACGATTTTGTTGTAAATTTTGTTTCTATATTTTCCGTTTGACAGTGAAATATGTGCTCACTATTTTTATACTTGAAAGTACGGCTCAACTTTTCAGAAATGATACCCGACTAGCGCTAAAATCATAGCTCTTCTGATCACCCAGACAACTCCCTGAAGTTTATGTATACATATATAGCATATATATATATATATATATATATATATATATATATATACATATATATATATATATATATATATATATAGCTATATATATATATATATATTATATATATATATATATATATATATCTATATAGCTATATATATAGTATATATATATATATATATATATATATATATATATATATATATATATATCTCAGTATACTATATAGGATAATATCTATATGCTATATATATATATATATAATATATATATATAGCTCTATATATATATCTATATATATATATATATATATATATATATATTATATATATATATATATAAAATATATATATATAAATATATACTATATATATATATATATATATATATATATATATATATATATATATATATATATATATACATATATATATATATATATATATATATAATATATATATATATACATATATATATATATATATATATATATATATAATATATATATATACTATATATATATATATATATATATATATATATATATATATATATAATATATATATACATATATATATATATATCTCTTATATATATATATATATATCTATATATTATATATCTATACGTATATATCTATATGGGATCTATATATTATCTATATATATATATATATATATCATATATAAGATCTCTATATATATCGCTATAATCTCTATTATATATAGCTATATATCTAATATATCATATCTATCTATATATATATATATATATATATCTATATATATAAATTTATCTATATATATCTATATATATTATATATATCTCTATTAGGTATATAATATCCTATATATATGATATCTATATCGACGATGGGATTTTCGTTCTCATCTGTACCTGTTTTCTTGGTGTAAAATCTTTCGAAAAAATGAAAGAGCATCATTGTAATCACAGGTTCATCGTATCAACAGTGAGATTGTGACATGACTAGAAACCTCCAGAAAAAGTGTCAATGAAGAAGTTAACTTTTTTTAATGGGAAAATTTCCATTCTTCTCAAGGATAACATGCCTGTTGGAGAAATGTTTTTCAAGTTTAATTTATCTGAAAATGTAAGAGTATAATTCCAATACTTATAAACTGCGTTCGATATTCATTCTTATCAGTAATCGATCAATTAGTAAGCAAAGAAATAATTGCTTAGCCTTTTATATCCTTCGCCATAGGAAACATGATTGGAAGTCAAGGACATATTCAAAATGGCACCGAAACGAGAGGCTCAGTACCGCTGTGGGCCATAAGCTTATCTTTTATGTTTATTGATGTGGGTCTTATCAGAAAGACGACCAAGTCAGCTCAGGGGAGAGGAATGATCCCTAAGGTTATGCGTTTTCTCTGAGCCATCAAATAACATCTGGCCTCTTATGTGCTATAAATTGTGTCCATGACACACACTAATGTACATGTTTTTATACGTATACACGAACAAACGAACGCATAGTATAATTCATATATATAATTCATATATATATATATATATATATATATATATATATATATATATATATATATATATATATATATATATCTATATATATATATATATATTATAAATGAATTCTGATCACATTTTCATAATTGTTTTCATACACAAGCATTGAGCTACATCTTGTCATTTAATATACAATTCGCTCAGCCTCGCTAATACCGAAGAGGAATTATAATTGATAAGTGATATTCGGCTAATGGGTTCGAGCCAGCAACGATAACTAACGTTGACTATGTTTTATATTTGATCTACGATTAAGAAAAAAAGAAAGACCTCGTTATA
>NC_087220.1:6152043-6179543 GCF_015104395.2 Macrobrachium nipponense
TTGAAAAGTTCTTTGGCCAAGCCAGACAACGCAATGGGGGTAATTTCTACATTGACATTGTAGATATCAAGGCAGCTGCAGCAACCAAGAACCTCCATGCACTTTTGAAATACGAGTCTACGCCGCACCAGTCTAATGATGTGCCTTGTACCTCTAACATTTGCATTGATGATTATCACTTTGACATCACTATTGCTGACACTGAAGACCTAGTTCAATCTAATGACAGTATCAAAACATAAAATGATTTTTCTAGATGGATATCTGGAACACAAATTTCGAGGTAATATTTTGAGTGTCGAAACTGAAGATAACGACGACCATCATATTAATTCAGAGTTTCTCACAAACTTAAGCAGAGGTGGACTAACTGTACCTCTACTCTCAACAGTGCATTTTGTACACTCAGCCTATAAACTTTTTTGATGAGTGCAACTTGCATTGCTGCCGAGCTCATCTCAGCCAAACTTTATCTTGTATCGATAGTCCAATGGTTGCAATTCAAGGAGCATGCCTTACTCTGTCAAACATTTTTTTGAAAGCATTTGTGCTAGACAAAAGTGATAAAGAAAGACACCTTGGCTGCTTGAGAAGAAAAGAAAAACTATCTGCTAAAAACTAAACATGTACCTAATGTTATTTATATTATGGAATGTTTTTTCAATGATTTTGTTTCTAGAATAACTATATTGTTTGCCTTAGACATGTTCCTGTTGTTTCTCCAGGCTTAACTGTTTTTATATATGGATTTTAATTATTCGTGACAGGGTAACTTAAGGTGTGTTTTCCATTGCTTTAATTGAGAGAATATACAATATTCTGTATGATTTTGTGTTTTTTATGAGATTTGACCTTTAAATGACCTTCAGATGACATCGTAGGAGGTTAAAAGTATGACAAATGAACTCTTCGCCCTTCAAAACCCCTTAAGACACCAGAATGAAGGTTCTATCATGTATTTGACACAAATTGTGGGTGGGACCCAAGTTCCAACTTGGGACCCAAGTTCCAGATACCGAGCATAGAGGATACCAGTCCTTCTATTTAAGGGGTCTATGACTTTGATTCACTTTGGTTCCCTGCTCCTGTGTTCATGGTAGGGGCGAGAGTCGTTGGGGGCGGCCATTCAGTTCTAAGGTCACGAAATTAGAGTTGATTTTCTCGTAGGAGATGGCTAGTGTTTATCTTATCGCTTCCTGTGTACCATAAATTCGATCTGTAGTCGAACTCTCAACAGATGCGACTAATTCATTATTGCTAACGTTAACACTGACCTTTCTCTGGGGTTTCCATTGAGTTTATCGTGATTTCTTCCTTATTTATTTTCCGAAACATTATTATTATTATTATTATTATTATTATTATTATTATTATTATTATTATTATTATTATTATTATTATTATTATTATTATTATTATTATTATTATTATTATTAAAGAGGAGATATTCGTGATGACAATAGCGTTGAAAATTATGACTGTTTTTGCAGCATTTCATCTGAAGAGTCGTCTCTATTCATCTTACAATCTGTTCATCAGCATGTTGCGGGTACATCAAGTTTCTTATGGACATATAAGGATTTTCTGTTGTCTTACGCGTCGACTCACTCTCTGTCGGACATCTCTTCTTTTTTGCCACTGTTATCCCTATATTAAGGGGTCGGTTGCCTAATGCTCCTTCTCCACTGCCTTCCATCAAAGGCATCATCCTCCACCAAACCTCTTCTCTCCATATCTTCCCTCACTTTATCTCGCCATCTAATTCTCTGTCTCCCTCTCGATCTTTTTCCTCTAACAGGTTCCTCTTAAGCCCTCTTCACTTCCTCCTCGTTATCCTTCCTCAACACATGCCCATACCATCTCAATCGTGACTCTTATCACCTTCTTCTTATTTCATCATTTTCCAATATCTCAAGCAGCGATATTCCCATAATCCACCTCAGCATTCTCATCCCTGTTCTCTCAAGCTTTACTTCCTCTTTTCTTCTTAGAGCCTATGTTTCTGCTCCATACATTTACACTGGTCTTACCTTTGTATTATGTATCTTGACTTTTAGCTTGATTGGTATTTTCTTATCACATACCACTTCAGTTACCTCTCCCCACTTCCCACATGCAGCTTTTATCCTACTATCAATTTCAGCCTCACATCCTCCCTCTTGGCTTAAGGTCGATCATAAACATTTAAACTTCTCTACCGCTTTTATAATCGAGCATATTTCTTGTATAACTATTCTCACTTTGTCTTCCCTACTGCTGAGCAAAACCCTTATTTTATTCACATTAACTTTAAGCCACCCTCTCTAAAGACTCCTGCCACTCTCCAACCCTTCTCTGTAGGTCCTCCTCTTTTTCAGCAGTGATCACCAGGTCATCAGCATACAACAACTTCCACAGCTCTTCATTCCTGATCTCTTCACTCAACACATCTATAAGAGTACAAAAGTGAATGAACTGAGGTACAGTTGGACACAGGTTTCCCTGGTACACCGTCTTGCGAGACTTCGAAAAATTTCATGGTAACAGTGTTTACTGAGGGAGATGGGGGGGAGAACCCCTTCTCTGCTAACAAGAGTTCCACCAATAAGTTCTGGAGTTCGTTTGGTGGGCGGAGTTATTAGGTATGGTTGGAGAAAGAGACACACACACACACACACACACACACACGGAGTAAAAAAAAATCTGAGCAGTTTATATCGTTTAGTAAAGATTGTTGTCTCACTTGTAATATAAGTTTGTTCATTAAGGTTCCATTTAACTTTCGGCCAAGACGTTATCTTACAACTGTGTCTATTATTATATATCGGTTATATTCATTACACAATACTTAAAATTTATCAACATTTTCAAGTTATATTGGTATTGCCGAAAATCACGAACATCATATGAGGATATTTTAACCTTATCACGAAGCCAAGTTTACAGTATCGGTTGCAGTGCGTTTCCTACCAATAATATAATACGAAGCTATAAAGAGAAGCGCATCAGCACTTCATTGAACATACCCAAACACTCAGTGAATTTGTTGATTCTCCGACACTTAGCTCCTCTCTCTCTCTCTCTCTCTCTCTCTCTCTCTCTCTCTCTCCCTTATACTAGCTAACTTATATATATACATATATATCTCAGCTATACTAGCTAAATTAATTAATGACAAGAAAAACTCCTGCGCTCAGTATGCAGTTCTGATATGTCATTAGTGTATTCAGGAGAGGATCAGTGACCCAATAATATCGAAGATTGCCCTTCCTGACAATACCCATAAGCATAACCAAAGCAAAGAAATTTCTCATCTCTGATACTGTAATGTCATAAACTCTTGTTCCTTTGAGTGTTCGCTTGATATATTACCCCATTTCATAACATTGGATCTCTCTACAGTCAGTTCCATTATAGAATCATTAAAAATAGAATAAAAAACTTTATTCCTGATATACTATCATCAAAATCGAAGGTGTGCAGCAAAAAATTATCGCCACAAATTCTTTGCCACACAGGATTAGCTGGTTTGACGTTTCTGACAACCTCCTAGGCCACCCTTACCTCCCCTCCCCCGCGCACTTCATACAAATGGAAGACGAGCAGTGCAAACGGCCAGCAAGACCTCTAATAAGGCACTAAGTAGTACAGAACCAATATCGATACAATCAGCTATGAAGGCGCACAAAATTAAAAACTTAAGAACGTCATATGACGTAAACAGCATGTGTGGGACGACTTCTGCAACACGTCATATGCCGTGGTTGACCTTTTAAGGGTCAACTTTTTTTTTTCTAAAATCATGTATGCACTGATATATTATAGACTATATATTTCGTTGACCTCAGGTGATAGGTGAAGTCATTTGGGCTTTCCTTATAGTGGCTGACATAGAGTATCATCTACTGAATTGACAGTTACCTTTTAAAATATCCCACAGAAACGACGACGGCAAAAAATATGCCACATTTCTACTCTTGTTCATATAACTTAGGTTTTAACCAAAGATACATTGAAAATATCAGTAGGATATTAAGCATTACATTTCAAATAATGGAAACTATTTTAATAGACTCCAAGAAGCTAATAAGCAAAAATAAGCGGCGAAGTATCATATCTGTATCGGCCACACCACAGTGAACAAAGTATACAGGTAAGGCAATTTACCATTGCCAATACTGTCACCGACCTCACTGTATGAAAACAGTGCTCGGCGAGTCATTCAGTTCTATAGTTCAATGCTGTTAACAAGAAACGGGGATTAGGAAAACATCAAAAACATGTGGGGCCTGAGTAAGTAGGAAAGCTTACTGCAATACTCTATATTGTATGGAGGCATTATGCCATTTTTTTTTCCAGATACTTCGAACATTATATCAAGAATATCATGGTTATAATAAAACTTGTTGTGAATTATGTTTATTAAAACATATAATCAAATAACTAGTGAGAACAAAATGAGAACATTTCATGTCCTATTACAAAAAATATAACATTAATATTATACAATCTAATACCTTAACCATCCACCCTCTCTCTCAGTCACTTCCCTCAATCTGTCGGGCATCGAATGAACAAGGTTGAAAATTTGCTGCGGTCTCGTCTACAAATTTTCCACTGAGAGTTGATGTGAGTCATGAGTTGCTGTGTTGTTCTCTCATGTTCCATTTTCCATGTGTTCACCATCTGGGCCCACACGTGTTCAATCACATTCATATCTGCTCCTTTGCTCGGCCATTAAAGAAGAAGCAGGTTATCATGTCTAGCAAACCACTATTGAACAACGTGAGCAGTGTGAACAGGATGGGCCCTGGTGGGAAAGGAAAATTCCTTTCTCGTAACGAAGGCAAGAAGGAGGTTTGCAGCAGCTCAACATACTTAGCTGCTGTAAATCGTTCCTGATACAGAACACATCACCCATACCATGCACACACACCCAGCCCCATACGTTGCAGGTGACATGGCCGGATCGAACCACCTCAACGAAGTTACGGGGTTCATATCTGAACGAGAGAAAAAAATGGGGGTGTATGATCACACACACCTTTGGAGAATTTAAATTCTCAGTGATGAAAAACACTGAAAGAATTCTATTGTGTAATTATTTATTTAATATATTATATTTGAGGAAAAAGAGCAAATGATGCCACTGTCCTTTACCTACTATTTATCTCAGAAATAGCACTCTTATTTATGTTTACTCAATTTATATATTTTGACAGTCCACTTCCGTGGAACAAAATCTGAAGATTAATAATTAATATAAAAGAATGCAATTGATATTTGATGCAAGTAATGATTTTGCTTATCATACAGAGTTCTATTTGGCGAGTGGTTATGAAGCCTGACCCATTTAAAAATCCTGCTGACGACCTCACCTCCGTTGGGATTCAGACTCTGTTTCGAGTCGAGTAAAACAATACCATGCTTCCTATATCATTATATCGTAAAGATACTACTGTTAAATATATGCTCACATAATTACTGTTCCTGTTAATAATTACATTGAAAACTGAATACTCGTGGAGCACTGCTTCGTAAAATGAGCTCGGTAAAAGTGTTCGCGAATTCTCTAACCTATTTCTCTGTAACTAAGATTCGTATAAGTACGAGATTTTGCTATAGTGTACCGTAATTTATAAGAGTATCATGAATCACAAATTATAAAGAATTGACACTTGTCCTGTACGAAGAGGCAAAAGGCTCGATTAGCCAGAAATGAATATGAACACAACAGTATAAAAAAAAAAATTCGCCTACCCTCTCCCTCCACCCCCACTTCCACCCCCTTCCTCTTCCTTCCCTCACATCTCCTCTCTCTCTCTCTCTCTCTCTCTCTCTCTCTCTCTCTCTCTCTCTCTCTCTCTCTGAATGTTACTTCAGTTTAAGTATATTTTGTACGATTTTTTTTTATCTATCCATCTATCTAATCTAATAATAATAATTTGCAATATTGTTTATATCTAACGATTCACTCGGTTGTTACCTGCCAGCAAGGCTGGCATTACTGTCGGTACGGCACGGTTGATTAGCTTATGTGTACGGTACGGAATTACGCAACGACAATTTTACCAAAGTACGGTACGGTATATTTCAGGTACGGAAAAAATGTGCAAATTCCGTACCGTACTACCTTACCTTAGGCATGGATATATTACTTTTGGTCTACGTTGAAAACAAGGGAACAATATTAATTAATTATTAATAATAATAACCAGTAATATAGCAATTTTGTTTAGTTTTTTACTATTATTCTTAGCAGCAGCAGCAGTAGTAGTAGCTATTACTATTTTTATCTTAAGGTCAAATTGTTTTTTCTTTCTTTAGTGACTATTGACTTGGGTAAGGAGTAAATGATTATAATTATTAGAGTGAGAGATATCTGCATGTATGGTGGAGTAGTAGAACGATAGATACTGTGATTGATGGTAAAGCTACTGTTATACTTGTGTTTGGTTACCTCCTTCGCAATCTTCATTTGGACAGGGCATCAGCCATATGCTTGTATTACGAAGGTGAAGAAGAGATGGCCGCCTAGGAACATAACTGTCGAAATGGTATCAGAAATCCTTTTGTCACGCAACTTTTCAACTTTTTTTTTTTTTTTTAGCCCCCAACTGACTACAGATTGGTTTGAATAGGTAACTGGTTACAGTTGCTCTATGTGTTACAAATAAAAATTGAGCATTTTTACCGGACATTCATTAGAGTTAAAGCCTTGATTATACCGAAAAATTATAGCAAAATCTCGTACTGATACCAGTCTTCATTACAGTGTTATTGACCAAAAACGTGACTGCACTGTCTGTGAAACCCACAGTAAGAGAGCTTTACCAATTACAAATAAACATTACCTTTCATCTGAAATGTTTTTAATTATACGTTTTGAAGTTAACTGTAATGGCGGTTGTTTTTTATTTATACTTAATGGTAATTGTAATTGTAACTTGAAAAGTTCAAATAATAAAATACTTTATTTGAAATTGTTATCCTAGAGCAGCCCTCTTACTTTTCGTAAACTCATCTTAACCAAATGCAATAGAGAGATGTTTTGAGTCGCTACCCAATTTATTTATATTATTAAGGGAGAATCTTAACAAGCCAGCTACCAATTCTAAAAATTGTTTTATTCCATTTATTTCCTTTTTTTGTGCAAAAAGTTTTGTGAAAAATTTTTTCCCAATATTTAAGTTTTGTATTTCAGTATTATTGAAGTTGTAATTGTAATTCGATAACAGGTCAGGTAATTATGATTCTAATTGTAATAGACATAGAGCAAACGTAATTACCCCTAACCAGCTTATATTGCATAAGATATGCGACAGTAGCTACTTCATACGAAATGGATGAGCATAAATATAATGGGAACAAAAATAAAAAAATATTTATGTATACATTGGAGAAAACTGATTAGAAATTCAGTGATTTTTCCACTTCACTTCGGCTTTTCTCGGGGCACCTGTGAATTGTTCAGTCTTTAATAAATCGACTTTATCTTTCTTGTGATCTATGTGGTTCTGCACCCTTATTTGGCCAGGCAACCAATTCAAATCCTCTCGATCTTGAAACCATTCCTGGACTATTCTGGCCGTATGGATGGGGCAGCCGTCATGAATGAAAATGACAGGACTAGGTGGAAAGGGATAATTCCGCTGGTGAAGTGAAGGGAGGAAGAAATCCTGAGGAATTTTAACGTATTTTTTACTGGTGAAACCCTTCAGTCTTGGTGATATCACATATACCATGTAAGGAAATCCAGGCCCACACGTTTACGGTTACAAGCCACTCCTGGCCACTTCGTAATTTTTTTACAATTTATGCGTTGCTTTCCGTAAAAGGGAAAATAATGATATATCGTTTGGGGAAATGTAATGCTAAGTATCAACCCCTGCATTAGGATAATGTTTATTCATCTATGGGGATTAATACTTATTACAAGTTTGCCTCCTCCAACCTCTTATACACTAAAACAGCTTGAAGGCTGATTCGTGGAATTCACGTTAAGAGAGGAACAGCACCACCTTTAGTAAGCAGTGGTTCAAACAGACAATTAACAATGACAGTAATGACCTGAGATGTTGCAATGCCAGTAACAGCCAATCAATCAATCAGTCCCAGTAATCGTGTGATTTAATATATCACTTTGTTCGGTGATAACGATATCACTGCTACAGCACCTCTATTACACGCTAACAAGTTTGTCACCCAATCATGGCTAGACTGAGGTGTTGTATAAATTTTGATAGGGCTTCTGTCCTCTGCTTGTAGTATTCGTTATAGTCTCCAAATGAACAGCAACATATTGTTCTCCGGCGCAGATCGTCGCTCTACAAGAAAGTGGGGCTTTCAATAGGTGCTGTTGCACAGCGTCTTGACGTCTCCCCTACAACAGTAAATAAATGGAAAAGGAGGAACGCTTAGACTGGGAAATTGGCCAACTTTGGATAGCATTTATTTATTTCATTTATTTATTGATTTTTTAAACTATAAACCTTATAAACCCGTGAAATTATGAAACCTAAATTACAGCTGCCTTAGTCCTGTTGAACTCAAATAGTGATTCTTTCTCTTTACTTCCCAGAATACCAAATAGCGTTCCCATAAGTAAACAGGCTATAATTAATCTTGATTATCTAGGTATCTGCATGCTAATTACGTATTTCAGTTCGAAGACCTCTACCACGAATGACCACCCGTTAGGATAACGACGACATTCGACGAGCAGCATAAGAAGATCCTTTTACCAATATCATTGCTATTTGTGAACGTCTGGCATTACATGTTTAGGCTATGACGGTGCGAAGACGTCAGCATGAGGCAGGAATACCTCATAGAATTCCTGCCAAGAAGGAATTTCTCGGCATCGTGCTGATAGGCTTGCCTTCGTTCAACAGTTTGTAGGGAAGGGAATGGAATTTTGGTCTCGAGTCGTATGCAGTGACGACAGGTCTTTTACTAGCAGAAGTCACGGCAGAATACATAACTGAAGACCAAGTAATATAAGGTGAGTTTCTAAAATCATTAATAACAGTCAGACTATAATAATTATAAGCAAGGGTAATATTATATAATTTTGTCAATAACCATGTATTTTCCGCTAATTGAATTATATTGCCACGAGAAGTGTGAAAATAAAAATTCTTCATTGAAAACCCCCCATTAGTTCTACTATGGCCAGCTTTCAGGCATTAAGCAAATACATTATTAATGTTATGAATAATCACGTAGGCAAACTTATGATATAGAGTACAGCCTGTTTACTGAATAAAAGAATATCATATCATAACGGACTGTGGCAGATCAAAGTTAATGCTATTATAAGTATTAATCCTTGCAGATGAATAAACATTCTTAACTTATTGCAAGGCTTGTTACTTAGCATTTTATTTCACCAAACGATATAGAATTATTTTCCCTATTATGAAAAGCAAAGCGTAAATTGTTAAAAATTAGATTTTTTCCCTTCAGATACTACAGAAGAAATTTACGAGGTGACCAGGAATGGGCATGTCACAGTAAAAGTGTGGGGCTGGATCTTCTTACATTATATGGATGACATCACCAGGATTGAGTGGAGGTTCACTGGTGAAAAATACATTGAAATTCTTCAGGATTTCTAACTTCTTTCACTTCAACAGAGGAATTATTCCTCTCCACCTGCTCCTGTCATTTTCATTCACACTGCTGCCCCATCCATACGACCAGAATAGTCCAGGAATGGTTTCAAGGTCGAGAGGATCTGCAGTTGCTTGACTGGCCAAGTAAGGATACAGACATGAACCTCACTGAGAATATTTAGGCTAATTTGGTAAAATGTTGGGAGCCTGAGAGGGAGAGGAGACCAGATCAACTTATGAATCTCTGGGGACACAATGGAAACTCTTCCACAACCGACCACAGATCGTCAGAAACCATGAATCTTCTATGCCTAACAGATTGCAAGAGGTGATCTAGAAGGAAGGTGGCTGAACTTCTCACTGATATTAAAAATAAATGAAAAAATTGAGTGTGTTTATTTTGATTACCCCATGGCTTCCGCTGAACTTCCATGTCGTATGATGTAAAAAAGAAAAAAAAAATCGAAAACACACCTATGCACATCGTTTAGCTCCAGGTCATGATTATTATAATTTATTTATTAGAAAGGTGAATTTGATATTTTAAAGGAGTTCAAAATCCAAAGGGAATTTCGCTATCCTGATTTTTTCTTTAAAAATTATCTAAAAAGATAATCCTAGGACAATATCATCAAACTACATTTCTCCAAATAGCTCTTTCCACAATGGACAGGTAAATGACTGAAGGGGCTGTTTAACAATAGAGACGTCTGTCTCTTATCCTCACACAAATAATGATAAGAGCGAAAGGAATTTCTGTCCGAATGACATTAAAACATGTATCACAATTAATATATTAGAACGTATAAGTCAAGTAGATATGTTTATCCATATCATGTAATAATTATTGTAATGAACGGTGTGTAGCGAATAGCCTCTACAGTATATTCAAGAGGGAATACAAACCCAACCATGAATACATGAAACCTCTGAATATCAACAATTCTTTATCATTGGCAAACGAATTAAGTTTACCATATGGGAATGGTTTCCATGACACGTAGTGGAATTTCCTCTCTCCCTAGTAGTTTCATTTTGATTCCTCAGTAACGTCTAGTCCTCTCTCTCTCTCTCTCTCTCTCTCTCTCTCTCTCTCTCTCTCCCTCTCCTTTTCATTCTATATGTATTTACAAGAGAGAGTGAGTTTAACCCAATCCTTCTTCTTGCAAATGTTGTATTCAGAAAATCTACAGTACTATTATGATATTAGGATAAACACTAAAAACACGCAGGCATTAAAGATAAACAAGAAAATATTTCAAGTGGAACTTTTCGTTAGCCATACACTCTATTCAGGCCCACCTTACCCCTAGTCCCCCACCCATTTCAGTTGTAGCAAAGCCAGGCTGAGGACATCGGTACAGCAAAAGCAAGAAGCTTGTCAGTTTGAATTACATTTTAGAATTCCAAAACCTGTAAGACGGCTTAACAACAAGAAAATATATATGCATATATTGGTTTAGTCAAGATTAAAGTGTGTTAATGACATATCAAAACTGCATACTTAGCGCAGTGGCATTTCTAGATGACATGTCACTTTAAAGTAGCTAATATGGGGGAGAGAGAGAGAGAGAGAGAGAGAGAGAGAGAGAGAGAGAGAGAGGAGCTAAGGTGTCGGACACTTAAAACATGTTCACTGAGTTTTTGGGTATGTTCAATAATATAATAGCTTCCTATTATATTATTGGTAGGAAACGCACTGCAACCGATACTATAAACTTGGCTTACGAGATATGTTTAAAATATCCTGTTATGATGTTCGTGATTCTCTCCAATTTTGATCAATTTTAAGTATTGCGTAATGAATATGACCGATATATAATAACAGACACGGTGGTAAGATAACGACTTAGACGAAAGTTAAATGGAATCTTAATAAACAAACTTATATTAGAAGTGAGACAGTAATCTTGGTTACAGCGATATACCCTGCTCAGATTTCTTTTTTCATGTTTTTACTCCGTATGTGTGTGTGTGTGTGTGTGTGTGTGTGTGTGTGTCTTTCTCCAACCATGCCTAATGACTCCTCCCACTTAAAAAATTCCAGAGCTTATTGGTGGAACTCTTGCTAAGAGAGGAAGAGTCCTCCCCCCATCCCCCTCAGTAAACACTGTTACCACTGTACGTACATGAGCTTTAATACAAATGGAGTCAATTTGGGGTCAGGGGTGGCCACGCCCCCCAGAATAGTGGAGTCTATATGGGGTCAGGGTGGCCACACACCCCAAGACAAGTGGAGTCTATATGGGGTCGGGATGGCCACGCCCCTTTTTAGGCCTCACGTACGTACATGAGCCTATCAGGAGGGGGAAGGGGGGTAGCCACGCCCCTTAAGGGGGTGGGGGGCGGGGGGCGGGGCTTAGTGGAGTCTATATGTGTGTGTGTATGTATATATATATATATATATATATATATATATATATATACTATATATATATATATATACATACACACACACACACACACACACACATATATATATATATATATATACTATATATATATATATATATATATATATATATATATATTATATATATATCTATATTATTGAACCCATCCCCTTACACTGGTTTAAGGGGATGCAATCAATGTTTATCTTGCATACTCTTGATCAATGGGTATGATTGTCCTTTCTAATAACTCCTCCATTATATATGTTAACCCTGTCTAAGTCTTCTGCTCTTGTTTAATTTCAACACTTCTGTGATTATAAACATTCAACAGTTTTATCTTTATTCTTCTCACTACCTAACCATATGACTATGCTTCCACACATCTGTCACAAGCTTTACCTCTTTCTACCACTCATTTCTCTACATTCCTGTCATTTCTCAACCTTCCAATCCTTCCTCTCGTATAATACTTAAACAGTTCATCTTGTCGTCGGTTTCAGCTTAAGGCCGTTCGCTCAGAGCATTCACACTTAATTCCATACAAGACAACTGGGTAAACAGTTCCTATATACATTCAATATAGATTTCCAAATATGACTTTCCGGTTATTGTGTAAAAATCTTGTAAACACAAACCGTACCATCACTGAAATTACTGTCATAGCTCTAACTTTCCTGTTTTCAATCAACTAAGCAACCATATTCTTGTTCACATTAATTTTTCATTTAAGTATTGAAGATCATAGTATATTTTCAGCCTCCTTCGCATACATTACGCAATCCTTTGATATCTCATATTCTAATTCACATGTTTTCTAACCCACAATTTTACATCCATATTTAATGACCACTCTGTGTCTTATATCTATGCGAAATTATTAATATAATTAAATGTTCTTGGAGAAATAGCATATCATTGTTCTATACCCACTTTTGGGCAAAATTCTACCAACATTCCAATTTATATTTTTACCATTATATTCATAACTGAAAGTTACTGAAATTAAATGTTTTCAATTAATTAAAATAGCAACATAAAAAAATCTGTAGGAATAAGAATATATCACCTTAAGGATTAGTTTCGGAATATTGTGAAATTTTCCATGAAAACTATGGCAACAAATTTTCATTCCATAAATATGGAAAGGGAAAAGAAATTAAACAGAGAGGCATGGACGTGCTCTACATTTCCCATTGGAAATGGGTCAAAGGAAATGGCGTCTCACCTGACGAATTTTGATCTGCAGTTTGTCTGTGCTCACTAGGAAAAAAGAGAAAACAAATTCGCTTATCACAGCCAATATATATCTTATCTTAATTCTCTGGCACCCACGGGATGCATAGGGGCTTAATGAATTCACGCCATATGTCTCTTTCCTGTGCCATCTCCAAGAGCTCAACCCAATTCTGAGATCCAACCACCCTCCGCATTGTCATCACCCACGTTTCTCTTGGCCTACCACGTCCTCTCCTACCCAGCGGCTTCCATTCAGGTAAATCCTACACTAACTCATCTTCTCTTCTTAATATATATATATATATATATTATATATATATAATATATATATATATATGATATATTATATACTTGAAAACTTCCAGCCTGGTAGTTTAAGAAGCATTATAGCCACCACAATTTACCTTAGATACCCAGTATAAAATATTCTTCCTACTGATATTCATTCTTAGATTAAACTGTCTTTTCAGAATAATGTAATTGTCCATTTGTTATTTAACAGAAATGTTAAAATTAATGTGGAACGTAACTCTACATATAACTTCAATCTTTAAATGTATCTAGAATTTTTTTGTCTATATTTTGTATTCTGGATACTTTTTGGACCATGGAGCTTGGATAACTACAAAATTCCTGAAGGCAGGTCATCCAAAATTGAAACTTTAAAAAAAAATTCGGGGAAACGAAAGTTTCAAACCACCACTTATTCCAGTGTAATGCTACGTACTCAACAATACAAAAAACCAGACAAGGGCGAAAATCTGCGTAAACTGCCTTTAATTATTTAATCAGTATTCATTGGATTCATTCATTCCTATTGCACTGGCAGCAACATGTTTTCGTGGGCCACGACTCAAGTTATTATTATCAATGTAGAAATCTAAAAAAGTATAATAAGACAGAGTTGGCCTTATGACTTGGTAAACTCAACAAAAAACAAATATTTTCGATCTGATATGTAAACTAGTATTAAAATGCCCAATAGAGAGAAAAAATATAAGAGATTTTTCAAAGTAATTAACACCTTTCACTCTTTTTTTTCGTGCCATTTCGTGTCAAATTCAAAGATGCTTGACTCATTGGCCCCTTCTCTTAAACATGCCGTCAGCCGGAGATTTAAAACCGGCAACCTAGTAAATGTCAGTTATGTTTGTAATTACATATTAGACCTTGTCTTATTGATGCTCGATTCTGGGGGTCTGTGGTGGGCGGTTGAAACAAACACTCTTTGAAAGCTCGAATTTCAAGTGTGTGCCTGGTCCATGTTAATAGGTTTCATCTACTGAAATAATATCAAAATAATGTTTTCACTGAAATTTACAAATATTTTACATGATTGTTCCTTTTCAATCGTATGTAATGGCATTACCCAGTACATATCTAAGGATTGTTATTAACCTTACCTACCCTCTGTTTGATTTCCATATTTAATGACGGATTCTGCATCTTTCCGTGTTGACAATACTAGTTCAAACAATTTACTTCTAACCATTTACCCTCACTGATCTTTTCTCTGAATCCCACTTTCCAGATTACTTTTCTATGGAGAGGAAAAAGGGATTAATCAATCAAAATTTACCCCTCTAAAAAGAATCTGTCAACTCAAGGATGGGTTTCAGGACACTGAAATTTCAGGGCAACTGTGTCTCCCTCGGAAACGCAATCTGACTGTCAATGATGTTTCCATTTTTGACGCTGTTTCATGATGCTGAGTTACTAATGGTTCAAGTGCAGAAAACACACACAACGGAAGCTTTTTGACCCTTTCGGTCAATAGGTCTTTGTCAGTAGTAAAAATTGTAGGCTGATTATCAGGACGTCACACTTGGGTTGCATCTTGGATGACACATCAACATGTCCTGCATGATCCAAATGGTTAATGTACCATCTACAGGATTCATTGCTAGAAGTTTTTTACAGGTGCAGTATCGAGTCCTAATCCTTTGAACCTACGGATGATACCCAATCCAGTCAGTCCCTGTCAGGAAAACAGCAACTTCCTATACTGACTTAAGTGGAGATTGAATTTGCCAGTTTGTGTATTCGGTAAATAATTGTCCTTCACAAACAGACGATGGTATTTCAACATCTCTTCCCATAGTGTCCTTCGGGACACTAAATTGCCATTCCCATCGCTCTCTTCCTGAAATGGAAATCCAAAATGATTAAGGGTAGCCTCCAGTTTGCACCAGTCTGTAGGGGTCCCGATCGTAAAAATATTTGCCAAAAATACACTAATCAAGACAGGCTAATGAAATTTTCACGCATTATTAGCACTATAATATCGCATATTCTCTGTGAGTTTTATCATCCTACAGGGAAAATGAGATAATAGCTAGGAAGAAATATTCAGAAAAAATTCAAACCTCGATTTAGGGACAAAACCTTCTGAGAGTTTGTAGTTATTATGTCACTTGATAGCCTAAAACATCTAAAAATTATATTATTTAGGACAATCAAAGAAAAACCCCCTCCCCCTTCCCCCCAAAAAAACAGAGAAAAAAACGAATAAGCTATTTTTTCTGAGGACAAGAAACTTGAAAAATTAGTTTAGATACCCCTAAAGCTGTTTTCTGAGATGAAACTAATCTTAGGAAACGTAGAAAACGACATCAACCAATTTTTGAGAGATATACTATAATATTTGCGATTTCCATATTTATCGGCTGACCTTTCGCTTCAGTTGTTGCTCTCTTTTTTTTTATTACGTGCTTATTTACTGTTCTATTTTGATAATACTATATGTGCATGTTCAAGGTGGATATACCAACATTCTGTAAGACCGAATTTCTATTCAAGACTGTAGTTTTCTCACCGACCACCAGTGTCCCTTGTACAACGGACACTGAGTTTCACATTTTTTTTTTCATAAAATCATTTATTTTCCCTGTAGGATGATAAAACTCACAGAGAATATGCGTTATTATAGTGCTAATAATGCCTGATAAATTCATTAGCCTGTCTTGATTAGTGTATTTTTGGCAAATATTTTTACGATCGGCACCCCTACAAACTGGAGCCTGACTTTGAGCGTCGATTTTGTCTTTCACTGGTTAACTGCAGAAGCTAAGTAATTGATGTAAGCTATCTGCCGTCCTGTTTTCCTGGGTTAAAAGGGCAACGCTATAAAAGGAAAACGTGGATTGGAATACCTGCTATTTTATTCAAATATATGCTAGGTCTCCGATCTTATTTTGACCCACTTCAGCTCACAACAGAAGTCCACAAAATGATAGCAAGTATAAATCTCCTGACAAGAAACGTGTTGTATGATTTCGGTGATCAATAGACCAATAATATTTTAGATATGTTGTGTTGTACATAGAAAGTTAAAACGCGACTCAGTGGTAATGATATTAAGAAGTTGAAATCATATATTTACTTAATTAATTCTTATCAAAAAGGAGAATTTATATATATCTAATGATACACAAAGAGCTTCAAACCACAACATGATAAGTTTAATTCTTCTCTTTCAGTACATTAAAAAAAAATTCACGTATTCTTTCTATGAGTAGAGATTTCGAAGTAAGAATTGCGTTATTTTCGGCGCTCAGGTGGTTAACACCACGGTTGAGGTTGGTGGTAATTAAACATGGAAATATGAATAAAGTTCTGTTTCAATAAGGAAAAATTCATGCATATTTCATGGGTGGTAATGGGTTAATTGGTATGCTGACAAATTTCTCGCATTCGCATTCCTTGAAAAAAGTCATTATTTGATGGGATGAGGTCATTTATTGTCAGGGGGGAATTCTGTCGTGCGGATTTATTGTTCCAGTTCACCACTCATAAACATAATTCTTAGACCCGTAAGATTTGGAGGAAGTATATTTAAGAATATTTTCTTCATACTAACAATGGTTCGTGAATAAACGGACGTCGAAGAAACAACTTAATTAAGAATAATACCTGGATATGCACTATTTCATATGTCTTCCTTTTGTTTATGTCCTTGGTTGTTGTTTACTTTCCCAGCACCGACTTTCACAGAAAAAAAATGAAAAAATTTAATAACAAATTTATTGAAAGTGCTAAGTAGTTTTAAGAGTATATATATATATATATATATATATATATATATATCTATATATATATATATATATATATATATATATATATATATATATATATATATATATATATATATACATATATATATATATATATATATATCTATATATATATATATATATATATATATATATATACTAAAACAAGAAAGAATTCGACTCATATGGACCTAGTGGTTGCTCTGTAGTTTACACTTACAAATAATGAATGTGTACTAATGCCCCCGTGCATCCAATTAAAAAGTAAAAAATTGACTTGAATGAATGAAATACCCTTTGATCAAAATAAAAATGGATGAAATTCAAACAGCTCCATCAGATGAAATTGCCTTTTCCTTTTTGAACGCTATATTCGACCTATCACAGACGAAAGAGAAGGAGGAAGAGCAGGAAATTGCTTCTCTGAGTCGCCGGGAATTTTGGCCTCATCTAAAGGATTTGCCAGGTGATGAAGCTGAGTTATACAAACGAAATGGTTTGTCTCCCCTCTTTATATTTACCTATTTCTCTACCTTTTTTGTCTACTCATCTGTCTGTCTACCATAATAGATTTTCTGTCTTAGCACTTTTTCATGTCATTTTTCATTTAATCAGCGGAACGGAATACTGTTGGGAAGAATATTAAAGTTACTAGATATTCAATGTTACTTTTTCCTAATTTGCCTAGAAATGGTTATTGAATCTGAGAGGTTATGTGAAATTTTCTTTCTTTTTGCTGTCTTTTTTTTTTTTTTTTTTTTTTTTTTTTTTTTTTTTTAACTTTAGGGAAGGTTTATTCAGAGATTGCCGTGAAGAGACCTGATTTACTTTTAACTAATTGTTTGGTTAATCTCATTCATTTTGTTATTTAGGCCCTGATATTATTGTTGTTATTATTAAAGGAGGGTGAAATAGAGTAGCAGCATTAGTATCCTCTCCTCTATCACAATAATAGTGACGAAGATAGTAGAAATTCCTTCAAAAGATGATACAAATATGCAGCCTGGCATACTTATAGTACATGCTCTTCAAGATAGGCATGATTGCCATCGTGAAAATCGAAAATAGTGGCCAAAATCTGAGGATGGCGCCCTATATTGAAAATTAATAGTTGAGATGAACAGGAAATAAGTTTTATTATATTAAGCGTTATTTATCATGCAATATTGAACACGAAAAGCCTTAAATTCGGGTTATATAGGTTTCATCGTCAATCAAATAATGCAGAGACACAAAGGGAAGTACAAGGAAGGGCTGACTTCTTGCATGCGCAACGTCTTTTACACTTTTTAAGTGCTTGGTATTGTTCTAATATGTCTCCTAGTTCAGTCCGGTGAATAGTAAATGTGCCATCGTCATTATTTTTCCACCCCCAGGTGATGGCAGTGCTGGCTCCATCTGAAGAGTCTAGTCCCATATGTGCCCCACCTGATATGTAGCCCGTCGGACATGCTGGATAAGGGCTCCTAACATAGGTGGTATTGTATCATAGCGCCTGTTCCTTGCTGCAACCATGATTTTCCAGGCTTTATTTAAGGACAACTCCAAACTGGATCGATTATACAGTTCCATTACTCACATCTGATCTTCTGTGATGTCCGCACAAGGTGCAGACATCTGGCAAATTTATTTATTTGCTTGAGGAAAAGTGTCCTAGGTTTAAAAGTAGGATTTTCGCCTCTTCATTTAAAGGCACTCACTGCCAATCACTGCATGGAAAAATAATAAACCACAGGCCATCTCCAGGTAACTATCTCCTGCTTTTACCCACTATATCTGTAGCCCACAAGCAGTCTTGACCACTTCTGTCTAAAACATGGAATGCTGCCATTGCTATGAACGATTAAATCAACGTCATTTACAAGGATGGTTGCTGCGCTTCATAGAATTCATTACATAAACAAAAATCCTTTTTCATGGGAACAGTCGGTCATATCTTCCATCATGTGTTTTACCTCATATTCTTTATTGCTAGCACATGATGCCATGTCTGTAGCAAACACTAGTCCACCAGTTGCTTGTTTCAGCTTATGGGCTAGGAAAGTATACGGTTCTTTTTTGTTTTCCACTTTTGAAGACAATTGGGCCAGTTCTGAGGAACCTTTCCCTTTTCTGTTACTCGGCGTTGGGAGCCCCTACTTCTTCAAAATCTCATGAGTGATTTCAATGACTGCAAATTGTACATATCAAATACTACATCAGTTCCTTTGTATCTTTCTGCATATTTGTTTATGTTTCCAATAAAGTCGTGTTCAGTAAATAGTCCTTGAAGGTTAGATGCTTGGGTCGAATAACATGTGTTAGGCGTGCTCCATGAATGAATATGGCATCAGTATCTGACTCGTCTGCAGATTTCCCACCTGCTTCTCTAACCATGCAATAAGTTCTGATTTAATTCTGCGGTAGAGATTTCCGTTTGAACTCATGGAAGCTGGGAAGCTTGTATTTTCGTACCTAAAGAACTCCTCCAGATTTACTTGTCTGGTTTGGCATATAATAAACAAGTTTGCAAAGAGATAGTATTCTTGTTGCACAGCATACCGCAGCTTCTTTGCTGTCTTTCTTCTGGTCCTGTCGAGTGTTATGAAGTTGTTCTGCTTAAAAGTGTGGCACAAATTTTCTAGATTACATATAAAACACTCAAACTGCTTTGTTCCTTGAGGGATGTAGTTTTTCAAATCATCAACCCTCTGCACATCTTCCAAGAATACCTTTTGGACAGACAGAGTGTGTTTGTGGTGTGATGTTTTGGTACACTGCTTGGTTTTTGATAACTCAACATATTCCCCAAAAAGGCAACATATATCTGGCCTTGACACCATCCATCTTAGCAAGACAGACTCATTTTTTGTGATACCTACAGTTCCTCCATCTCCCTTGATTAGAGTATTATTTTGCTTATGGCCGTGATCCACTCCGATGGCAGAGAACAGTCTCTCTGGCTTTAAAATTACAAACCTTCCTGCTGCAAACTCTTCATTGACAAATGGATTGACCTCAGGCAGCTTCAGCATATCACTGATATGCACAGACAACCATCTTGCATTATGGGTGCTGTCATTAGTAAAGAAGTATGGCGTCCATGTATTCAGGGAGCAGTGTACTATGTATGTAAAATCTCCTACCCTGATGGGACTGATAAACCCGAGGATGATGACTCCCAGTCTAAGTACCATGTTCTAGTACAAGAACTGGGGTTCCTGAGCTTCTCGTTTAGCACACCAATCAACAAAGTTCCTAGACTCATGACTTTGCTCATATGCCCTTTTCTTTAGCTGATACAAGCTGCAGGGTGTTACCTGAGTTACTCTGCTTGTTTTTGTTACACTAGGCAGACAAGAAAGACTCAGCTGTGCCAGAGGTTGCAATGCCAGCTTCTTCAATCGCTGTTGTCCACCCACTGCCTTTGAGCAAACTACCAGCTACTCATAAAGCAACGATCTCAATGTGTAGTGAGCCCATTAGTATGACAAAACTACTATACGTTTGTGGCCACTTCTTTTGAATCTGCTTGGCAGGACAAACAGTGGATGAGCTACAGCTAGAACTGGACTCTGAATTAGATTTAAGCAATGTATGATGTCTTTGACTTTGTACGTGGCATGCTTGATAATTGACACCTAGTTAGAATCGTTTCTTAGTAAGGGCATAAAGGCAGACATATCCACGTCAAACTGCAAATCTTTCACCTGTTGAGCATTGTGTGCTAACCATATGACTTTAATGGTATTGTCATAGTCTTCTGTAAGAGCTACTAACCATAGGCAGTCGTACTTAGGTTTTAGATTCAGTGCTGCAGGTAGGGTGGGAATGTCACTTGAAGGAGGTTTAGGGCATTTCTCCAGAAAAGCTGGGTTTACTTTTGAGTAGTTTTCTGGGATCTCAGAAATCTTTTTGATCTTTTCTTTAGAACCAGATCTGATTGAGGCTCTCCTCTAGCAGCATTCTGGAACAGAGGAATACCTGTCCCATGTAATGCGGTTCTTGCTGCTGTTGCTTTTGTGTCGTGGTCAATGTTATCTACAGCCGCAAATGTTAACTCGCCGTACCTCATCTGTGTTGGACACACTATGTCATCTTCAACTTACTGACTAATGACAGTTTTGCCAAGCTGGTTTAATATTTCAAGTATGCGATCTTATAAGGCTGACAATCTGTGTTCAAACAGTGTGTTTACTTGCTGCTTTTCTCGATTCCATGAATACAGGTGATTCTCTCTTCTTCGAGTGCCTATAACATGTGGCCGTGAGTTTTTTCTTTTGACAGCAGTTAAATTGTAACAGCAGAACCATAATAACATCAGCTTTAGACACACCACTTTCCACTTGATACATGATGCTTGGGCAAGACAGGTGACAACATATTGCAGTTCCGGAGGGCGACTTGAGCTGTGGTACTGGCTATCAAATTTCTCAGCGAATGAGCTGGGGAATTTGAGCAACTTTTTCTTGAGTATATCCTGAAGACAGAACTGGTCCAGTGCCTCTTTGGAAAGCTATTATCACGTCTCTTACACTCTTATATGACTTTACCTTTAGAGCATGGAATAGGTTCCTCTCCTTCAGCCTAGTAGCATTCACATTTGGTTCTGTTACACGTTACTGAACAAGCTGTTCACAATACATTTTTGTTTGATCAAGTAGTTGGAATACAGACAGTTGATCAGTACTAGCAGCATTCCTGCTTTCATTTAAGTCAGCAAGTAAATCAGAGAAAGTAAATGGATATCCACTCTTACTGTTAGTGTTCTCCAACCTACTTTCTTCTGAATTTAAAGAACGATCTTTGTTTCGCAGACCTATGCAGCAATGCAGATATTTTAGCTCTTGTGCAACAACATCAGGGCCACTAAGCTTGGCTTGCAGTTTTCTGTCACTCACTCAAAGTCAGTGTAATCTCCTTTAGTAATACACCAATCTGCATTGATGCATGTCTCAAATTTTCTTGAGTGTTCTCCTTTTCACGGATGAAACAAATATTTTCTTTTGTGTTGATGTGCTACCTTTTGGTCCTTTCTTCATTTATGCTGAGACCCTCTGCTGAACTCTATTCCCCTTTTCTTGTTTTATCCACTTATGTGTTACTGAACATCATGAAACAGCTTCAGTGGTACTTTACGTCATTTCTCTGCCAAGATCACCTTCATCTAGCCTGGCCAGAATGATGGGTATGGGAAGGTCACTAAGTTCACATAGTGTAAGAATATTTTTTTGTTCGAGTCTTGTAGCCATTGCTATTGTGGAAACAATTGTAATCAGCTTGTTGAAGTCTCTGTTTTGGCATAGACAGGACTTTGTCCAGTCCGTGGGGATGTGTACATCTCCTTATTTATACCTGCAAAACTGAAAAAGACTTCAAACATGACAGTGTATAACAATGTCTAAGGGTATTGTTATAAAAATAAAATATGCAGCCTTGAAAGAATCTGGAATAAAATAAATTTAATACGGTTATTTATGTTATTTGTAATTATGAATTCATAAACATTTATGTAATAACTTCATTTACATAGATTTGTTGAATAATAAATTGTTGTTCTACGATTGTTGAGTATGTGTGCCTTTGTGCATGAAATATTTATGCCTCGTTATGTTAAGCAAGCTGTAGTTCGGTGGTGACCGTTGATGAGATAGGTTGTAATGGTCGCCATTTTCTATTTTCACATTGGCAATTGCCTATCTTAACCTCAACACTTATGTGTTTTCCTAGGGACACGAACACTGTTGTGGGGTAATTGATATCCCAATTTGGAAAAGCAATAAAACACAATGTAATCAAGATATTTTATTCCTGAAAAATGAAAATAAACTTCAACTTGTTCTTTCACTGGAAAATAATCTATTTTGAAAAATGAGAAAATAACAAGATTCTGGGGATAACTTAAAAAACTTTGAAAAATTAAGAAGTATATAGAATACCCTAAAAAAAGTTACAATAACAATTATTGTTGTTGGTGACTTGTGCTTTGGTCTGGCAACACTCAGGAGGTATACAGCTCTGATGAGCAAGGCATAAGCCTTACTGTCCATTAAAGGCTGTTTGGGAGAACGATGAAAAATGCGATTAATTTTGCTGGTAAATACAACACTACCTTTTATTATTATTATTATTATTTTTTTTTTTTTTTTTTTATTTTTTTTTTTTTTTTTTTTTTTTTGCTCTATCACAGTCCTCCAATTCGACTGGGTGGTATTTATAGTGTGGGGTTCCGGGTGCATCCTGCCTCCTTAGGAGTCCATCACTTTTCTTACTATGTGTGCCGTTTTCTAGGATGACACTCTTCTGCATTAGTCCTGGAGCTACTTCAGCCTCTAGTTTTTCTAGATTCCTTTTCAGGGATCTTGGGATCGTGCCTAGTGCTCCTATGATTATGTGTACGATTTCCACTGGCATATCCATATCCTTCTTATCTCTATTTTCAGATCTTGATACTTATCCATTTTTTCTCCCTCTTTCTCCTCAACTCTGGTGTCCCATGGTATTGCGACATCAATGAGTGATACTTTCTTCTTGACTTTGTCAATCAACGTCACGTCTGGTCTGTTTGCACGTATCACCCTATCCGTTCTGATACCATAGTCCCAGAGGATCTTTGCCTGATCGTTTTCTATCACTCCTTCAGGTTGGTGCTCGTACCACTTTATTACTGCAAGGTAGCTGATGTTTCTTGCACAGGCTCCAGTGGAGGGCTTTTGCCACTGAATCATGCCTCTTTTTGTACTGGTTCTGTGCAAGTGCCGGGCATTCACTTGCTATGTGGTTTATGGTTTCATTTTTCGTATTGCACTTCCTACATATGGGAGAGATGTTATTTCCGTCTATCGTACTTGAACATATCTGGTTCTTAGGGCCTGATCTTGTGCCGCTGTTATCATTCCTTCAGTTTCCTTCTTTAGCTCTCCCCTCTGTAGCCATTGCCAATTGTCATCGCTGGCTAGTTCTTTAGTCTGTCTCATGTATTGTCCGTGCATTGGTTTGTTGTGCCAGTCCTCTGTTTTTCTTTCTGTCTTTCTCCTGTCTCTGTATATTTGTGGGTCTTCGTCTACTTTTATTAGTCCTTCTTCCCATGCACTCTTTAGCCACTCGTCTTCACTGGTTTTCAGATATTGCCCCACCAGTGCTCTGTTTTCGATGTTGACGCAGTCCTCTAAACTTAGTAGTCCTCTCCCTCCTTCCTTTCGTGTTATGTATAGTCTGTCCGTATTTGCTCTTGGGTGTAGTGCTTTGTGTATTGTCATTTGTTTCCTGGTTTTCTGATCTATGCTGCGGAGTTCTGCCTTCGTCCACTTCCACTATTCCTGCGCTGTATCTGATTACTGGCACTGCCCATGTGTTTATGGCTTTTATCATATTTCCGGGCGTTGAGTTTTGACTTGAGTATCGCCTTGAGTCTCTGCATATATTCTTTGCCTGATCGTCGTCTTTCATCTCTTGGTGTTTTATATCTCCTCCTTCCATTATTCCCAGGTATTTGTATCCTGTCTCATCTATGTGTTTGATGTTGCTCCCATCTGGTAGCTTTATCCCTTCAGTTCTCGTTACTTTGCCTTTTTGTATGTTGACTAAGGCGCATTTTTCTATTCCAAACTCCATCCTGATGTCCCCAGATACAATCCTACAGTCTGGATTAGGGTATCTATTTCCTTGATGCTCTTACCATACAGCTTGATGTCGTCCATGAACATCAGATGGTTGATTCTGTTGCCTCTTTTCTTGAGTTGGTACCGGCATCCATCTTCTGTAGTACTTTTGTCATGGGAATCATGGCTACTACGAAGAGTAGTGGGGACAGTGAGTCGCCCTGGAAGATCCCTCTCCTGATATTAACCTCTGCTAGTCTTATTCCAGAGCTTGTAAGTATTGTATTCCAGTTGCGCATTGTATTTTGAGGAAGCTGATGGTATTTTCCTCTGCTCCATATAGTTTTCAGGCATTCTATTAGCCATGTGTGTGGTATCATGTCGAAGGCTTTCTTATAGTCTATCCATGCCATGCTTAGGTTGGTTTTCCTTCTCCTACTGTTCTTCATTACCATTTTGTCTTTCAGGAGCTGGTCTTTTGTGCCCCTACACTTCCTTCTGCAGCCTTTCTGTTGGTGGGGGATGGTGTTTGTCTCCTCTAGGTAGTTGTATAGCCTTTCACTGATGATACCTGTTAGTACTTCCACATTATTGGTAGGCAGGTGATAGACCTGTAGTTACTGGCTATATTTCCCTTACTCTTGTCTTTTTGTACTAAGGATGTTATTCCTGTGGTCATCCATTTGGGTGCTTGGTGATTTGAGATACAATGCTGGAGTTGTTCTGCTATTCGTGGGTGTAGGGCCTTGAAGTTTTTGAGCCAGTATCCATGGACTTCATCGGGACCTGGGGCTTTCCAGTTTGGCATTTTCTTTAGTTGGTGTCTGACTGTGTCTGTCGTGATGTCTGTGAATCTTTGTTTTATTCTCCCTGTTTCTTCTTCCTTGACTTCCTGGAGCCATGTTGCATGTTTGTTGTGTGATACCGGATTGCTCCATATGTTTTCCCAGAGTCTCTTACTTGGTTCGGCTTCAGGAATATCTGGGTGGTTGTCTTCCCCTCTTAGTTGGGTGTAGAGTCTTTTCTGGTTGGTTCCGAATAGTTTGTTCTGTTGGTATCCCTTATTCCTGTTCATGTACCGTTGGATCTTGTGTGCTTTGGCCTTAAGCCTCTGTTTTACATCTTCTATTGTGTTGTTTAGTCCCCTCTCTTGTACTTTGTATTTATTATTATTATTATTATTATTATTATTATTATTATTATTATTATTATTATTATTATTATTATTATTATTATTATTATTATTATTATTGTTATTATTATTATTATTATTATTATTATTATTATTATTATTAATTTTGCCAGTTAATTGTGAATTGTATAGGCCCATATTTAGTAGCTGTATATTCTGAGACAAGCAAAATTCTTTTTACCATCTTTTACCATTAGAATATAACTTTCTATATTTCACATTATTATGAGCATTAATAGCTATTAATGGAAACTTACAGAAGAAAAGTAAAGGTCTTGCCTTTCTTGTCCAATGCAGTCCACACTGATGGTTCATAATGGGGTCCCATTCTACCTCCCCCACCCCATCTAATGGGCGTTATGTCTCTGTCCTTTTCAAGGGACGACTGGAAAACCGTAACCAAAAATTCAAACAAAACACTAACCTGTACAGCAAACGTCGACGCGACTCCTGCCGTTAAAACGGTCAATCTGGCTGTAATGGGCGTTATGTTCGCCAATGCTAATAATAATAATAATAATAATAATAATAATAATAATAATAATAATAATAATAATAATAATAATAATAATAATATAACTGTAATTACAAAATGCGTATGAAAATATCCTTTCCGTAAATCTTTTGTTTTTAACTCCAAGAGAAGTGATAGGTAGGCTGAGTGTTTCCATTAGCAGGCCAATGATTTTTTCATAATTCTCTCTCTCTCTCTCTCTCTCTCTCTCTCTCTCTCTCTCTTATGGCTAGCCGTAGATAAGTTTCGTTGATCTAATTTTACATTTATCATCTAGAACTGTAAAATGAGCCGTTCTAAAACGTAGACATATAGCTAAGTTGTATTAAACGAAATAAAAAGCACTGTTTGTTCGTGAAAAGGAATTTTAGAACAAAGAAAAAGAGACAAGATAAAGAATTTCTTAAGAGATTGGGAAGATTTCTAAAAATTACTGTAACTTAGGGAGCATGATCAGGGTGATATTTAGAGATCGTGGCAAAATTACCTGAAAATTCGGGGTATTATGTATATATATATATATATATATATATATATATATATATATATATATATAATATATATATATATATATCTATATAAAATTATATATATATATATATATATATATAATATATATATATATATATATATATATATATATATATATATATATAGAGAGAGAGAGAGAGAGGAGAGAGAGAGAGAGAGAGAGAGAGAGATGGTAATATTCTTGCTATCCATTTTCGAATCTGACAATTTTTAAGTGCAGATATTACCTCTCCTCTCCATTTCATCAACGATACACTTAAAAGATATATCTATATAATATATATATATATATATAATATATATATATATATATATATATATATATCGTAATATATATATATATATTATATTAATATTATTATATAATATTATTATATATATATTATATATATATATATAATAT
>NC_087220.1:6184543-6189363 GCF_015104395.2 Macrobrachium nipponense
GGAAAGTAAATCAATAAAATGTTATGGAATAAGGAATAATATACTTCACTTTGAATATGTGGTTTGTATATTTTCTACCACAAAATAACTAAAAGGAAAACATGAATCTATCACTAATTCATATTACCAAAAAGAGAAATATAACCACTTTTACATCTATGAAATCTGAAAAGAATTGCCTTTAAAACTTGAAAGAAATGATAACGTACAACCAACATGAAAAATAGGCTTCTATTCTATTCATGGGAAAGAGAGAGAGAGAGAGAGAGAGAGAGAGAGAGAGAGAGAGAGAGAGAGAGAGAGAGAAGAACCTTCTGAGTTTCATACTAATGTTATCTTACTAATTATTTTTTTCTTTCTATTTCCAAGTTTGGGAAATTTCACGTTGTTTGTGTACCACTAATTCTTATAACTATGATTTCCTCAAGAGATGGGAAGTGTCCTTTCATCCGCGGTTTTCTCGCTTCACTTTCAGACTTCATCGTTTTTCATTCCTTCCTTCAATTCTGGACCGACCGGAAGTTTCCTTAGCTTCTCTCAGAATTCTTCACAGGAAAAGTCATGTATAGTCCTGAATGTATGAATGCGGATAAAGAATTACATAACATAAAAAAGAAATAGTACTGAAACTTTTTTAAACCATATTATACTTCTAGTTACGTCAGTCGATTAGAAAAACTTTGACAATAGAATGTCGTTTACATTGTCTAAATTTTTATTTTGATATTTTTCTGAAACTTTTCTTTAGAGACCTTATCTTTTCTTTTTAAAAATGAGGAAATATCATCCATAAACTTGAATGTTCCGTAACTATTTCCCAACGTCTTTCATATCATATTACACTTCTTCTCCTCAGCTTAAATAGAAATGAAACGTGAAAAAAAATTATTAACGAAAAAATGTATTTTACTTCCATCTGGGGCTCAACCACATTGTAAAAGAAGTAAACCACCAGTTATTTATATAAAAAGTTATCTTTTAGGATTTACATATAAATATCCCTTTGATTTTCCCGTCTTTAACAGTCAGAGGGAACCAATGATCTTTTTTTAAACGATATCAATGCCTAATGGTTAAAAGAAAATCCCCCACATTTATGTTTTTATTATCATGATTGATACTTATTACATTTTTAAAACTAATGAAGAATTCTATATTTAAGGAAAATAAGGAACAGTAAATGGTGATACTAATCTGAGTCAACTTTCTGTGAAGAAATTAGTATTTACTCCAGTATTTTTGGAGAATCGTAAAAATTTTGCGTTTGATAAACGATTTTAATTTGGTTTACGCTTTCAGATTTTTCCAAATATAGATATTCATCGATAAAAAACACAAACACATTTCAACAAGTATGCTTATAAATATATATTGGTTGTCGGGGATACGATAAATGGCCTCCTTATGATTTAAAGTTCAGTAGGTATATAATGCAAGCTTTATTTTTTCCAGAATGAGGAATATTTCTGCAATGTTTTAACTCGAAAACTTACTGTTACTAAAAAATCAGTCAATTAATCAATCAATCAATCGAGAAGAGCAACACATGGCAAGAGAAGTGATGGACGTGGAGGCGGATAGAACACGAAGGAGAGGAAGACCTAAGGCCAGGTGGAGAGATTGCATTAGAGATGATATGAGGGAAAAAACTGGGAAGAAGAAGAATCAATCAATCAAGCAACCGTTTTATGCTAATTCACGAGAAAATACAGATTTCACTATGCTGCCTTTCTGATAGACGAACGCTTTTTCTAAACAGAAGGTGCAGGTGCCGGACTACAAGAAATCAGTATGCTTATTTAGAATTAAGAATGATTTCCATGGTAAAATATGAAGTATCCAAAAATGTTAATATTTTCGAATATTTCAGTTGGTTAGCATTTAACCTTAAAAACTTTTGTGAATCTAGTTAGCCTTTACTTCTATGTCCGAAGACACTTTCTCTCTCTAGGACTGCATCCTGCCATTTTCTAAATTTCTAAATTTGATAATTTATTCGTGCTTGGTCTCCTATTAGAAACTAGTAGTGAGTAGATCACTGTCCTGATCCTTATGGAAATTGTAATGCCATAATTAGCTGTTCCTGGTTCATCTTTACATATACGACTCCAAACCTTGAGATATTGTTCAGAATCGGATGAAACAGCGATTAGAATACGCCCTTTTCCTGCAATGGGGTCTCATAAGAAATAAACCCGCAAGCGGTGATTAAGTAAAGATAGAATATAAAAATTTGGCTTATAAGTTGCAGAAAAGTAAAACTCATTTTCTTGGAGTCTGATTTTACAAAACTTGGCAATTCAATAGAAAATACTAATATCCATCTTTTATGTTCATTATGTATCCGAAGCATACATCCTCTACAGAACTGATAAAGACTCACATAAGTGCTTTAACGCCGTGTAAACAACAATAACACTATTAAGTAGCAATAATTCACCATAAAAAAAATAATCACTTCTGAAATCATTATAAAAAAAAAATATAGAAGAGAATAGCACACGATTCACTGAATGAATAAACAAAAAATAGGAGAGGATAAAGGGATTCACTAAATGAATATAATTTTATTAAATAACCTGTATACTTAACAATTCATAAGTCCTAAACCATCACTCAATCTGTTATTTGTGTTTCACAGTAGTGTCCATTGACTGACGTATCTCTGAAAAGAAAATAAAAGAATACAATTTAAATCTTCGTAACTCTCAGTTCATCTCCAACTGCGTTATAGACAGATTCACTACAATCTGCTATGTAATGAAACTCTGATTAGCTTGTAAATGTTTGCATTAACAAATTCTGAAACATGAGCTACAGGAGTAAATATCCCGGTCTTATTTTATAGCACGAAATCCCCATCAATCCTGGAGGCAATGATTTTTAAATAACATCCTCCGATGCAGTCATATCCATTACGTATCATAATTGTTTGCACTACTATGAACGAAAATCACAATGTCTTCTGAGCCTATCTATAAACATATACTATTCTGCTCTCTTTTCCTGTGATTTCCCTATTTGCCTCACTTGAAACTGTCATACAGGTTTGGAATGGCCCTGTGTACGATTCTTCTTTGTTCGGTTACGAATCGCAAAATATGTTCCAGTAAAATGCCAAGGTGTTCCAAAGATGTGTATAGAATGCGGTCAGTTTACAAGCAGCTGTTAATGTGAGATTCAGTTTGAAGCGTCTCGCTGCAATAGTGTTGCTTTAAGAGGTTCCTGAAGGAAAAGAGTCAGTGATAAGAAGCAAAAAATACGAGTACGCTAGCGCTAAATACATAGGAACCCAGAGAATGAATTTTAGACTCTATACCTCGTAGCACTCCATTGTTTTATTTTCCTTCATGGCTTCTACCTTTATTTATATATTTATCATGTTCCAAATTTTCGTGTTCCAGTTTTGTGCATATATATATATATATATATATATATATATATATATATATATATATATATATATATATATATATATATATATATATATATATTATATTATATATATATATATATATATATATATATATATATATATATATATACATATGTATATATACTATATATATATATATATAGTATAATATATATATATATATATACAATATATATATATATATATAGTATAGGTATAATATATATATAGTATATAATATATTATATATACACACATATATATATACACACATATATATATACACAATATATATATATATATATATATATATATATATATATATAGTATATGGAACTTTATCAATATATAAATAAAGGTTGAAGCCATGCAGGAAAGGAAAACAATAGAAGGCTGCAAGGTCTTTTGATTCAACATCGTCATTTCGGATGCAGTGCATAATCATTTTTGTCAAGATAAAATACTTCTTTTTATATGATTTTATCCGTACGAAACAGGTCTAGATATTAATATCCATTTAATTCACAAAATTGATTTGCTGCTGGTAGCATATTGTTTGAGTATTAGCAATGTCCATAAAGTTTTATTGTTTGATATATTACGAATGGAAACAAATAAAAATTACTACTGACAAATGCTGAAAGTATCTGTCAGATAATAAGAATATTTCCTGTCATATATGATATGTTTTTCTTCCTTAATATATACTGGTATATCTACATATAAATGCTTTCCCATACGCAAAACATTCACAATTTTCGTCACTTCATAGATTTCAATCCAGAATCCGAATATATTTGATTTCATATAGAAACAGAAAAGTTTTTCACTTTGGAACCAATACTTTTACCACCATGCCTCGTTGAGAATAGTTTCGTTTCTAATCCCAGATCTCGAAAGACATAAAAGGCGAAGTAATTGAAAAGAGAAAGGGTTATCTATTTGCAAATTCATCAGAGTTCGAGGAGGAAGCATAAAGGAAAATAAAATTATTAAACACTATAAAGTTAAACAGAGTTGCTTAGGAATTAACCTTTTATTTCGGAATTCTGATATATATCTGTAAATTCACCCTCGGGGTCGTTTCAAGAAATCAAAGTAAAGTTTGTCATAGATATTCTTTGCTTGATATATTTGTTTGAAGAGCAGTCATATATATATATTTATACACATATATATATATATATATATATATATATATATATATATATATATATATGTGTGTGTGTGTGTGTGTGTGTGTGTGTGTGTGTGTGGTGTGTGTGTGTGTGTGTGTATGTCTATTGTATATTGTGCATAAAAATATTTCTAAGGTAGAGCGAACTGGATATTGGGCAATACTTATAGTGTAATGTTTGTATATAAATAAATGTATTCATAAAATGGATACGTACCATAGATATTA
>NC_087220.1:6189863-6197363 GCF_015104395.2 Macrobrachium nipponense
GGATTCCTCTCACATACCAACCTAAATCTTATTTGCTTCTGGCAAGTAATTTCTCGAGATAAAACTGGCTAAGGAAATGTTTTACTATAACATTTTTAATAACATATCCTACCTCACCTAATATGAAGGCCTATGCTAACATGCAGTAACAGTGAAAGCTAAGGCGTTTGGTTAATTACTATCTCTTCTCTGATAGCTAAATTATCATGCACGTGGCATCGGTAATAACTTACATCTAACTCTTATACCATTCAGAATTTGTTCACTCCTAACAGTTAAGTACCTAAGATAAAGAATAACACCTTACCTGTTGTGAGAACTGGTTTTCTCTTTATGAGCTCTTAAGGGGATTTTAGTGCTAATTGTTGTTAATTGCATTGGCAAATGCTTGCACTAATCCAACCAATTAAGAGGATTCTCGGGAAAGGTCACCACTTTTAGGTTTTTGTCCTTATTGAGTGTGCACCGGATAAGGGAACTTACTTAATTGTATAAAAACCTTGATTAGGAAGGGACAAAATCCTAAAGAATAAAAGAAGGCTGAGGGCCCTGGTACAATGGAGACGCAAAGAAGGAGGAAGAATCCCGGAGCAACATGAGGTGAGATTCCTGCTTCCAGAGCAACACAATTAGCACATCAGTAACGAATAGCAGTTTTATATGAGCAGGGGATAGAGGCAAATTTATGTAAAGCACTGAATACTCGATTTCATTAGCATCAAGCTTACGTTAATAACCACTTAAGGGAGCAGTTGGATTACTGAGTGGTTGCAAAAGACTAGGGAAAGACTCGAACCCATTGGTAACAATTTTATGGAATGTTTGAAATGGAATGGTTGGGTAAATTAAATAAAGGGAACTTAAACATCATCAAATGATTATTTACAAGGGAGAAAAGGAAGAGCTACACAAGATCCTAGAAAACAAAAACAAACTAAATGAACAAATCAAGTTCACAATAGAAGAGAAGGAGGTAGAAATCCTTTTGTTGGACGTACTGGTAAAAAAAGAAGAGGAAACTTTAAAAATTAAGTTACACAGGAAGAAGACACACACCAATTCATACATATACATATGATCTCTAGTCATAAGAAAGAAATTAAAATGGGAGTAATGCCAGGGTTGACCATCAGGGCTTATAGGATTTGCAGTTCCGAATTCTTGGATGAAGAGCTGGAATACCTGAGGGAGAGTTTTAGGAGATTAGAATACCCTAGGGAAGTAAAAATTACAACAGCACCATTACACCTATCAACAGAAAGCTAGATAATTTCAAATTGAGAGGCAGTTACAGGAACACCGTTAGGAATAAAATAGTTAGAAGTTAAAACTTGGTAGAGGGGGAAGAGTCAATAGATGGGTTATATATGGCAGCGTGTCTAGACAGTGAAGAGCGTTACTTCGGCGAAAACGGCAAAATAATGCAAAGAACGAAGCAAACAACACTTACAGAACATAAAGCACTATAATCAGACGTCGGTAGTCGCCAAGCACTATTGGGAAAAAGACCACAAACTACCTTGGGGAAATATGAATAATTTGTACAGGAACACAAACAAAACGGCCACACTGACTGAACAGATTGCCTTCATAACTTGCACAAACAATGTAATGGCAGGCAAAAGAGGATACGGAGGACAGCGTATCAAGAAAAATCATACACTCTACAACAGAGAAGAAACGAAAAAACACAAGAAGCCACACAGATTATGAACTCCTCGATGGATCTACAGGAAGAGAAAGGTCAAGGTCCTGCAAGACCATACAGAAGAAGGAGGGTAATAAATAAATAGAATAAGGAATTTAATCACCTCCCCCCCCCAACACATATATACAGACGGATACTTGACAATGAGGACTGTTAGTCCAGGAGAGCTTGTCATATTTCTAAATAAATATCTCGGCTTGATACCATCCAGTTATATTAATGCACAGAACAATTGTGTAAGTGATAAAGACACCAAGCAGGCAGGTAGGAGCAGGCCACAGTATACATCAAGGATGGGTGAAAGATAGGCAGCCAGTTATCAAGTAAGATAACGTTTATTGACCGACGCGTTTCTTAATATGAAATTACATCTTCAGGGTTAAAAAATAACGATATAAACAAATTAATGCACGTGGAAAAAGCTACTTAAAAAATAGAAATTAAATGTATAGCTAAAGCTGAACAAGTACTCTTTACAAAATTAAAGCGAGTTAATAAAAACACCTGTCGTACAGTACAGTGATTAAAAAAAAAAAAAAAAAAATATTTAGACCAAGTACAGTTGAACAGATGAAGTGTGCGAGTTCAGTTTTGGGGCTAACTTCCATAATAAAGAGAGAGAGAGAGAGAGATCCAATAATAGGCAGTTCTTAAGAACGGCTAGTTTGGCCCAGGACAGAAAAGTAAGAGTATTCAATATTTGCATTACAAATAAAAGGATAGTTTCTTATATTAGAAAATTCAGAATTTCAGCAGTACCTTTGAGACATTTTAAGGCTAAGTCAATCTCAAAAAAGAACAGCAGTTCGTGAATAAACCTTACTCTGCTGAGAAATGTATTAAAATTTCCATTCCAGAAAGAAAGGTGCATTTTCAATGAAATCTCACACGAATCTTCTTGAATGAAATCTCCATTTTTGTCGCCTGTGATCTAAGAACTGCGAGAATTATACATCAAATAAAACTGGAAGAGAGTTATCGTGCATAATGGAAACTTTGCAGACTTTTCCTTTCGTAGTCACTGAATTTAAATGATATTGTTTTTTTCAGAAGACATCTTTGAATCACCATGGCGCAGATTGATACTGGAGAGAGAGAGAGAGAGAGAGAGAGAGAGAGAGAGAGAGAGAGAGAGAGAGAGAGAGAGAGAGAGAGAGAGATTAGTATATCTTAACACACAGACTTTACCTTGCAATAATAGTATATATGGTAGCAGAGCTGCATTTTAAGACGGAACCTATTTTGGAATTACAAAGTGAGAAAATGGTGCATACTTGTTTTTATATAACTGGTCATATTTTTCATAAATCATGAAAAATCCTCCATTTTTCATGTTTCAACGAGTCCAAAATGAGAATTTCATTTATTAATGAATGCTATTTCAATTATTAATGAATATTGATGCTTTATTACGTTTAAGGTGGTTAAGGATGTCTTCTTAAAGTATTTCTTGGCATTGGCTATGGTATAATACAAATTAAATGTACTATAACGATGGATTATAAATTAAATGTATACTTGCACAGCTTTGAAGACAACAGTCTTTAAAGACATCCTCCGGGTGGGAGGGTAGGTTTACATATATTTGGATATTTTTTCTCATGTACCAGTGATAAAATATTATGGGTGTTGATAAGTACTTTTTGAAAAAAAAATCATAAGCTAAAGTCTCACTTGGGGTGGAGATATTTTTAATGTAGGAATAATGAATACGGAAGTTAGTATATTGAGAAGCAACGGCATGCCTTAAGAAGCTGAAAGTTGATTTTACAGCAGGTATACTTGTAACCTAAATGCATTTCAGCTGACATTTCCTATAAGCTTTTCAGTATCATATAAAACATCTTTTGTCCAAGTAAAGATGACAGTGGTCTTTACTCCAAACCAAGATGCCAGTCATAAGAGCCTGTAGAATTTCAGTCTCGCGAGTTGACCCCACACGCCTTCATTGCACTGGCCAGCTAATCTCTTCGCAACAACAACTCCGAGCTCCAAGGTATGAACACAAGAAACACAGCATACGTCAAGTATCTTTTATACATATATCTCCTTTCTTATTATTGCCTTGTTAAAGGTATCTTCATCATCATACTCATTTCAGCCATATGTACCTTGACTTCAGTCATATGTTGTGTATGAATTCATATGCATTTCCATCTGTCAAAAAGCATAAATGAATATGTGTGACCTCGGTTTTTCATAGCCTGGTGTCAGGCGCTACATTTCCGCTCGCATGAGCTATTGGCCTGTCTGTTATTGTTGTCCGAATAGTATTATGTGCTGCTATAAGAGCAAGAGCCCGTACTGGCATAAGGCCAGCTTAATAAAAAAAAACATGTCCAAATAAATCTGTAAGTTTGTAGATGCTGACTCACACTCACGCCTTCGTTACAAGCCTACCACGTAGGATGGGCGATGCCGTCAGTGCACCTCACGCAGTTCACTAAAGGCATTACTTAAGGTTCTTTGCAGCGTTCTTTCGGTCGCTACCTGAAACCCCTTTCATTCTTTTTTGTTAACTCCATTCATATTAATTCATTCATCTTCCTTTCCACCATCTTTTGACAATTGTTTAATAGCGTAACTGGGAAGTTTTCCTCCTGTTACACCCTACAAACCTCTTACTCCGAAGTTTCCTTTCAGCTCTGAATATCCTCATATGTTCCAGAGCTTGTTCTTATGCCTAAATTCTAGTATATTCTCTCTATCTGACATAAGAGCCTGTGTTGATCCATAGGGAACGAAGACCGCCTTTTCTTGGGAGACAATTGCACTGAACTGAACTGGTGACAGTTTGTGAATTGTAAAAATAGATAATGAAGTTATTCCTATAAAATATTCATGGAAATTGTTCTGGAGAAATAAGTTGATCAATGGGCAGAAAAAAGTTAGGTCAGTCCCGTGGGGGATTTGAGTCAGCTCTTCAAAGCAAAATACTACTCACAGCTTCCACTTAAATATAAGATTGTACTTTTACTATTATATTCAGACGATAAACCTTATTTGAAAGAGACATTGACTAGCAAGTCAAGTTTTCAGAGAATATAGAGTAAGGCGGTCATGGCAAAGTAGATAGACAGAGAGAGATTTGGTGACAATTCTCACTAATTATTATAATTATTGCCTTTTACCAATACATCTATTTTCAAGTTTGAAGGGGAAAATATATATTTGATTGTAATAATTTCTTATTTTATTCTGAAGTACAGTAAACTGTACAGCATCTTGATATATGTGACCGTTGATTATGCTTTATTACTCATGTGTCGAAAGCATTCTCATATTTGCAATCATATCTGTGATGCAAACAGTTGTATATCATTTCTGACTGATATTTCTGGGTTGCAGCTCTATACCTATCGATATAAATTAAAATGACGTATAGTACAACAATGCTTGCGCGATATAGCTCACAAATACCAGCTTTTAATGACAAATGTTGAAGCTCCACTGACCGTAATTGGTGAGATATTTACATTCATAATGTAGTTTCCTTTTCTCCTTTATGTTTATTAGGACGTTAATTCACTGTCACTCGTATTTTGCTTTAATGAACTTTGATAAGAGCTGATATTGGCCCACATATTTGGCTTTGCTCGTCTTAATTGGTAGGTGAAAGATCAGTTCGCAGTTTTCATATATGATAAAAAACACTTATTCGTCCAACCACAATGTTATATGAGGTAGATACGATAGAAAAGAGTTGTACTGAATTGAATGAATCAGAATATCAGACGCCTCTCATTCTGTTGAAATAAATAAATCCAACGCCGAATAAAAAGCGAACACAGGATCATTTTGGTTAAGCGATTTCTGTTGACGGTGTTTGACATTTGTCGCCGAATTCCATCTGAAATGTGGCGCAGAAAATCTAGCTGAAATTAATCTTGAACCAAATGATTTATATGTTATTATTTTAAATGACATGCCTAAGTTGAAACTGAAATGCTCATGAATCCAGATTGATTCAATTTTATTTTTATATATCTTTATCTAATAGATATGCTTTTTTTTAATCAAAAGCCATTGTATGTCAGTTTTCATTAATAAAATATCCCAGTCCAGCTATTTTTTTCCTTTTTTATAAGTGAAAGCATCTGCTCGACGATGACTGAAATATTAGACAATTCGACCACGAATAATTATGTAATATTTCAATCATCGTCGTGCAGATGTCATTCAACAATGACAAAAAACTAGATTTACTCCTGTTATGGAAAGACTGACATGTTTTTTTGTTTGCTGAGGATCCGCGTTATATAATATGCTGATAAAAAGTAATTACTCAACTATAACAGAAGGCAATCTAACTTGTCTTCCAAATCGCAGGTGAATTAATTTAGTAATTTGCTCTTATAGCCTCTGTCTGTCTCTCTCTCTCTCTCTCTCTCTCTCTCTCTCTCTCTCTCTCAGACCAAGTTAACAGCACAAAATCTTGGCTTGTCATTCTTCAGACCAAGTCCCTTGATCAATAAAAAGTTCTTGAAAAGAATTGCTTCTCATGAAGGACAAAGGAACTTCAAAAGTGATGAGGGCGTCGTTTGCACATTCCTGGAAATGCAAGTAAACAAAGCTCTCACGGGATTGAATTATAAAAAGACTTAATGCTTCTGGGAAACATTGCAATGAACGATAACTGAGGGAAAGAACGATTTTCGTCGATGGAGAGAGATTTTGTGAAGGATTGTGAAAAGGTTACGCCGAAGACAGAAAATATCCAAATAATCGAGGAATGGTTTTATCTACGTGGAAACCGGCAACGCTCTAACTACGTAGTTAATTTTCTTGTTTTGCAGGAAAGAAGTTGATCCGACTTCAAAAGAGAGAGAGAGAGAGAGAGAGAGAGAGAGAGAGAGAGGTGGAAGATAGAATGATAGAGAGAGAGAGAGAGAGAGAGAGAGAGAGAGAGAGAGAGAGAGAGGCTACTTCTGAGGTTGTATAGTCCCGCTGGATAAGAATTCGCGTCATTTCACATTTAGATTTAAAACCTGAGTAGAGATTAGACTCGAGAATAGCTATTGTCCTCTGACAGAGATAGAACAGAGTATCTTTGTCCTGGAAATTCACGATTATTAACTTGAATTCGTCTTGATACTTCGTTGGCCTCAAGCTTAAATGCAAAACATCTTTAAGGGGAACAAGACACATTATGTGAACCTCTGGGAGTCGAAAGTTCTAACGAGGCTCGGTATGAAAGCACTTTCACGCAATTATATTTGTATCCGTGAAGGCGTCTACGACACGGACATGGATTTTTCCTTCTAAATTCTATTCTCTTCAGTTATGTTTGAATTATCTGACTGAGTAAATGTGCCTTCCATTATGGATGGTGGGTCATATAGTTGCACTTTGAAACTCCTTTCGGCGACCGTGCAAGTAGTAGTAATATGAATAAAAGTTTTAGGAATGTACTAATTCATGTTGTTTGAAATCCCTTCCTTCAAAGGATAATAATCAGGCTTACTTGTATTTCTTTCGTGTTCTCCTTTTGTTATTCATATTCACTGTATTAATTATTACTTATCAAAATATATGGTCCATTTTATTAGTTCTTAGATTCGTTATTAAAAAAATTCGTTCTCATAATAATACTATTGCTAGTCCTCCTACTACTAATAATAAAGATTACTATTGATTACTGAATAGTATAGCCGGTAGGGTATGAGGTTGAACTCCATGAAAATGAAAACACTATTGATTTACAGATCTCTTAAAGATTTTCCCCTCCATCCTTTCTTCAGGTGGATGGGGCTCAGCAGAATTAGTCTGAAGCTTTAACTCTTCTAGACTCA
>NC_087220.1:6202363-6214863 GCF_015104395.2 Macrobrachium nipponense
CTTGATATTGGAAGAGAAGGAATATGAAATTGTTGTTTTGATCAGAACCTTCCCTTGTATATTTTCAGACGTTGGCTTTGATTAATGAAGGAAACTAACACCAACTAAATGAGACAAAGTATATCAGATTCATACATCACATAAGCTAACAAATGAAAGATCGGATTTACTGCATCAGATTACAAGCGGCTGCTCAAATTTTGCCTTATTAACTTTAAACCCAACTTTCAAATAGAAAGAAAACTTTGAGTGATTCCTGGGGACCTAAAGAAATAATTTTGAAAACATTTGAAATTATAAGAAATCAGAACTGCATTCTCAAATCTAGATCCCTGAGGTTCTAGATGAGAAAAAGTGAATATGATCAACACTTTACATTTTTTTTTATTTATCTATTCATTTATTTTCTTATGCAAACACTGATGGAACAACCATATGGTCTAGGCTTGCCCTCCCTCAGAGGAAACAAGGAAAACACAGAAGAGGGTTTTGTTTCAGCACCGAAAGATTCGAGGCTCACCTAGAAAGTGCACAAATGTAAAATGTAAGGTTATTGTGAGTTGTAGTGAGAAAGTCTGGCAAAAAAGGCTGAGTCTTGCCGGAATTTGAAAATTTTTAATGCATTTATTAATGGCTTATGAAGTCTCTCTGAAGTCTTCTTCAGGTATTATCAAATACCTCCAAGTTACATGTTTAGTGACTTCTGACTGCCTGTAACGATCAGGGGAAGAACTTGAAGACCACCGACTGTGCTGATGAGAGGTCTTCCCTCCTTAACGAGAAGAGCCTCTGTATATCTTTCAAAAACAATGAAATAACAGCTGACGAGAGCGTTCTCCAGAATTTGATAAACTCGAGAAACTTACTATTTACAGTATGAGCTACATGGAATAACATCCGAGAGAAGAAAGAGGGATAAAAGGGAAAGCTGTCTAAGAGACTATTAATAATTGAGTGCAATCAAGATAAATTCTGACTTTATTGCTGATTTTAGCTCTTTAACCCACCAGAACAACTCGGAATCTTACATCTTGTTTGTATATTTAAAAGTAATTCTAAAATCCATTCCCACTGGAAATATATTGTGACAAGCGACCTTTTGATACTTGTTTTTTTTATATTTTTGTTCTATTTTGAATCATGAGGAAAATGAAAAGAACAAAGTGGAATATCAGGCATTATTATTTTTTTTTATGTAACGGTTATGTTATGAACAAACTATAATATATGGCTAGAAATTTTATATGTGGAAAATTTCTGTCCAAGAGAGAATGGCAGATGATATTATATATATTATAAAATTATATATATATATTATATATGATTAATATATTATATATATATATATGTATAATCTATATATATATATATATATATTATATATATATATATATTATATTTATATATTTATATATATATATATATATATATATATATATATATATGTGTGTGTGTGTGTGTGTGTGTGTGTGTGTATACACATTGAGCTACATATGTCCTTTAATATCTAAATCGCTCTACCTAGGAAATAATATGTTATTATGTTAACCTACGGAGAATATTTTAGTTGATACTAATTTCGTCGGCTCATGGGCGCGAACCTAGCAACAAAAAAATCAGGACATTCAGTGAAGCTCTCTAACCACACAGCTATCACGTGATAGCTGTGTCGTTATAACGCTTCACTGACGTCCTGATTTCTTGGTTCCTAGGTTCGAGCCTGTGAGTCGACAAAATTATTATCAACTAAAATATTCTCCTTCGTTTGATAATATATATATATATATATATATATATATATATATATATATATATATATATATATATATATATATATATATATATATATATACATATATATATATATAACGTGATGATTATACGAACAAAGTTACAGCCACGAAGGGAAACTGAAACACTGGAGATGCTGAGAACAGTTAACAGCAACTAAGGCCACCATAAATGGTGCGTCCAATTCATAAGGGAATACAAAAAGGATGGGAGGTTACGGAACGGTTGACAGATTAAAATCAAAATCTACTAATTGGTAATCCTCTTTATTTTACCTTTCAGTTCCTTTTTTGAACATATGTTTTATGACCGGATCAAAAGAAAATAATCCTTGAATAATTTTAACGTAAGTCAAGGGTTATTATTTTTTGAACCGGTCATAAAACATATGTTCCAAAATGAAATGAAAGATAGAATAAAGAGGATTACCAATAAGTAGATTTCGATTTTAATCTGTTGACCGTTCTGCGACCTCCCAACCTTCTTATATTCCCTAATGACTTGTACCCACCATTTATATAGGCCCTTGCTTTTTGTGAATCTTTAGTTGCTGTGATCTTGCCTTGATAATAAGACGAAAGTAGTACTTAACACCTCCAGTGTTTCAGTTTTTCTTCGTGGCTGTAACTTTGTCCATAAATTACTACATACATACATATATATATATTATATATATATATATATAATATTATTATAATATATTCTCATATATATTATATATTAATCTATTATTATATATTATATATTTATAATATATCTATAGATATATATATATATATATATATATATATATATCTATATATATATATATATATATATATATATATATATAGATATATATATATCTCAAACAGAATGAGCTGTTGCTCTTTACCACACCAGGTGAGTCGAGGGACAGGCATCTTGTACACAAAAGTAGTTTATTGGCCGACGTTTTGCGACTAACCTTCCATTCACATTTTAGACGCTAGTTTATATTTAAAAGAACTCGTATAGATTATAACGAAGACAAACACAGAAAACAGATATAAAAGTATACGATAAAAGACAAGCAGAAACCAGATTCACCACAAATTTACACACAAAACGCACTCGAGCAGTGGAGGGGGAGAGACTGAAAGAAATTATTTTAAAAAACCAATGACACCATGTCTGTAAAAAATCTAATTAGGCTACAAACAAATGTGTAGATGAAAACTGGGTATCTAGAGTTGGAACTGTCTTTTTTTATTAGGAGAGATTCTAAAATGTTCAAGTCAATTTTATTGTTCACTCTTCGAACAACTACGATGCAGACTCTGTCTTTAAATAGGAGTGTCTCATAAAGGTTTTAAATTTATAGTCATATATCATATTCTATGAGGACGCACGGGCAGAAAGAACTACGTGTATTTTCTCATTACATAGACATGCAAAAGGTCGCGAAAGTAAAAAAGAATATGTTCATACTTTATAAGTTATTAATTTCCTATCCCGTGTAAAAAAAAAATAAAAAGAAAAAAATCTACACTTCATTTTCTTATTTTGAATTCATTGTATATTTGTTTCAAGCATCATCCCTTACGGCCATTTAGATACAACATGAATTGCTTTGAATCTATGAAGATAAGTAGCTTCATAAAATTAATGTTTATATTTTGGGACAATGGCGCCTCATTAAGAAAACTTTGGTTGTCATTTTCTAATAATTTGACCTCTCTTTTGATTTACACTTGAATACAATTAGCCATTCTGGCAGTTTGAGAAATAGGGAAGAAAACTATCCATAACTGCTAAGCTGCTTTTAACCTTGATATAACCATAAGAATAAGAATATGCAGTCTATGACAGAGCAAGAATTTGTCTTGGCTACCAACATGAGATGTAATACATATGCTCACAGCAATGTAATTAATCTTTATGATAATTAAATCAAGATGGATTCAAACTCGTCTCTTACAAGTTGCAAGCACAAAGCTGTACCGGCCTCTTTAGCTTTATGAATACTTTTATAATGAGCTCTCGCATATTGATATTGATGACATTGGTTAGACTTGGAAGATTGGCCACAGAGACATAAGTATGTTAGAATAGGTCAGCGTTTTTCTTGGAAAATAGTCGCTAAAGTTAGTTTCTTTCAAGTTTTGTCATAACGCTGCGAATCTGTGACTTTGTATAAATCTAATAATATTGATTTTAATATTTGTTCTTCGCAAAGTTTACTTAATTATTAGATATGGTCACAATGGAAAATAAAATATAAAACAATATGGTATAAGAGAAGTTCGGAAATTTTTACGGAAGATCTGATATTATAAATTATATCTATTGTAATTTTAAAAAGAAAGTAAGATGCAATCTAAAAAAAAAAGCGCAAAAAAATCTAATTAAGATTGTAGAAAGTTTAAACAATATTCCCGAGTGAAAATTTATTCTCACATTGTTAAAATGATATTCAGTACAGTGTTTTTTTTATTTTTTTTTTTTTTTTTTTTGCGAGCGTGTGTGTCTGTTTTTTCGTTTATACTGTCAAAATTGTATATTTGTTTTACTTCGAATTGTGAGAAGAGCTAACGAACGTTTCGGTCTGGCCAGAGTGGAAGAAAGGGATGAAAACGATGAAGAATGAAAGAGAACCGAGCAGAGCATGGATGGAAGGGCGCTTCCCACCTCTAAAGCGAAGGATAATCATTAGACTTAGAAACACGACAACAGCGAAAATTTCACAAAGTTAGAATTAGAGGGAAAGAAACAAATTATTAAAGAGAGGATTAGGAAGGAAAAAAATGGAATGGAATTCTAAAGGTCTCCCCTCCTCCCACCTCCACCTCTCTCTCTCTCTCTCTCTCTACAATGCAATGAAAAGAACTGCTTTCTCTTTCATGTCGGTTCTACGTTATATTTTTCTCTCAAGTTTTTACAAAGGTAGGGATGAATGTGTAGGCTACTAATTTTTTTTCTTTTGCAATATAGAACATAAATGCATTTTATTTTTGTCTTTTGTAGTTGAAATTATAGAAAACATTCATACATTATACCCTATTTAATGAATTTTCATTGTTTTCACTTTCCTTTTATTATTAAGAGAACACTTAGATGTTGTATAGAGTTTGAAGGTATCTATATCCTTCAACAAATAATTTCACTTTTATTTATTATTAAAAATTATTTAAATTTTCAGCAAAAAATTAAAGAAAAAATCATTGTAATAACGTGTAGAAATCAATTTTTTTTATCATTTCATGGTAAATATATACACACGCACACGTCCGCATATATATATATATATATATATATATATATATATATATATATATATATATATATATATATATATATATATCAGATGCCACGCCCTTTGACATATCAGAAGATGCCCTTCGATACCTCCTCCAAATGGGCCCCCTCCTCGCTTGGCTTCCTATTTGCCAACATGTACGGTACATGGTAGATGTAGAGGGAAGAACCTTCAATTCCCACCCGTAACCGAAGATATATGGCCGATATATCGATGAGATCATTGCCATAAATACTGATGAAGAATCCACCCGCCTCCAGAACTCCTTTAAGAGGAACTCTAGCCTTAACTTCACTATTGAATATGACATCCACTACCTTTCTTAGATGTAAACTTGGAGACAGGCAGGCTACAACAATACTGTGTGCCAAAGGCGACTAATAAGGCCGGTGCCTTACCGCCCGTGGGGAGTGCCCTGGCATTTACAAACTCTCTATTGTAGCAGCGTACGTGTGGCGTGCAATTGCATCCTGTTCATCATGAAAAGCTACTTATATTTCGGCAGCTCTTTAACTAATAATGGGTGTGACAGAAAAGTCAGTTAGTTATGCATGGTTGCATACCAGTGACGATATCTGCCTAACCAGGCATATCATAGTCAGTTTAAGAGTGAGGTCAAAACCATGAGAGTGATAATTGTCAACGATGCCACCCATACAAATAAAAACAAGGGCGTCTTTTCACAAGTATACTCCCGTTCGAACCTGGGCAGCAGCGTCATTTAGCGAAATAACACCTCACCCCACAGGGAGATGTGGGAGTCGACCAACGTGGTATATAAATTCAAATATAATGAAGGGACATGTCGAGCCCTCAGCAATCACTGAGTAGGTCACACACTACAACTCTATGACGGCGATTGCAAATTCACCCCAACCAAGGGGCTCTATTCAAGTGACTGTAAGCCAACATTGGAAGAATTATTAGAAGGTAAAGAGATTGAGCATAGAGAAGCCAGGTTCCACAGATGCAAATAGCAGAGGCCATAAGTATAAAACAACAACAGCCTCCTGTAAACGTACAAAGGAAGAAGGACTTCATCCTCCCTTCTCCAAAAAACCACAAGACACCTAAGAGAATCCAAAGGGAGGCACTCACGACAGAATACTCCCTGATATGATAAAAAATATCAACATGTATATATATATATATATATATATATATATATATATATATATATATATATATATATATATATATATATATATATATAGGCAGAATTCCAAATGCTTTCGTCTTTAATTCGTTCCTTGACAATGTCTTAGTAAAGACGAAAGCGCTTGGATTTCTGCCTATCATTTTCCCTGAAGTATTCGATTATTTACTGTAGTCACGTGTATTTACTGTGATTTTTTTATATATATATATATATATATATATATATATATATATATATATATATATATATATATATATATATATATATCCAAAACAGGTGCCATAGAGGCTATAACTCGTGAAGCTTCGAGTTAAACCATCAAAGGGGTAACATTATTTAAATGTGCATTTATGATATTTAGAAAATTAATCTTGTTTGGAATGAAATTTAAAGATTTAAGTTTTTATCTACTGAAAGAGTTTTTCTTTTATCTTCAATGCTTTTAGAGAAATAACATTTGATAAAGCGTTTGGGACTTGATGTGGCAGACCGCCAGAAATGCTCCCTAAAGCCGATAACTAGCGAATCTCTAAGTTAAATTAGCAAAGGGTTAATCAGAAATCTCGAAACTCTCTGCTACATTAACGTTATTGTCAATTGTATTCCAAATAGACTTCTAACATCAAGCTGCTATTAATATGACAAAAGATACATTGTGAAATAATTCTTTATAGCTGAGTGGAGAAGACAGTTTAATTAAGCTTAGCACTCGAGAAAACTCTCGAATTCGGTGCTGAATTCATCAATGTTCATAATTTGAATTTAAAATATTTTTTGAAATAATTCTTATGCGAGACGAAATTTAAAGACGTAAGGTTTTATCTGCAGAAATAATTTTTCTTTTATTGCCAATTCTTTTGAAAATAATAGCATTTGAATAGCGCTAGGGACACGCCCGACCGCCAGAAATTATTGTTATGCCAAACGATAAAATGAAAAATTATTCTTAATAGTGAATGTGAGAATACATAGTTTTACTAAGCCTAGCATTCGAGAAAACTATCGAATATGGTGCTAAAATAATCAATTTTGAGAAAATGCTAATGCAATAATTGAAAAAATAATTTGTGAATTTACGGTATCCTAAAAATAAATCATATATGAGATGAAATTTAAAGATGTAAGGTTTCATTCGCCAAAAAAATTTTTCTTTTATCTTTAATACTTTTGAATATATTAGTATTTGAATAGCAATAATTAAAAGATCATTCAAATGTGAATTTATAAATATTTCCAAATAAATCTTTGTTGGGATGAAAATTAAAGATGTAAGATTTTATCTGCCGAATAATTTTCCTCTTATCTTCAATACTTTTGGAGATATTAGCATTTGAGTCAATTTGGGCCGGGATGTGCCGGGTCACCAGAAATGAGCCCGGTTTCCAGTAAGACTTCGCTTCGCTCGTAAGCATCATTTATATGTGAATTTATGATATGTTAAGAGTAGATTTCATCCATATAAGATTTATTCCTAGAAATTCTTAAATTCACATTCAAATTATGTTTTAATTATTGCACAGCCTTTGCTAATTTTTGCTTGCAACCATTCTTAAAATCCTCATTATACCTCTCTCTTTTGTGTGAACTTTGCAAATATCAAGTTATTGCAGTATCCGATTCTATATTAAAATGCAAAGGTATCTTAAAATGAAAATTGCTATTAACTGATTTCTCTCTCTATCTCTCTCTCTCTCTCACACACACACACACACACACACACATACACGTGTGTGGTGTGTGTGTGTGTGTGTGTGGGTATGTTAGTGTGTGAGTGCGCGCACAAATCTGAATGTTTATTAACTTTGTTGTCTGAGTAATTAATGGCTGTTGTTTATATGTGTGAAAATATTAGCTGCTTTGCAAAATGAACTGCCACAGAGGTAAGAAAATAATTATACGCTTGCCTCTAATTTTGGCCAGCATACGTGCTATCATCTCTTAGAGAATTAGCTAACGGAGGGGAATTTTATGGTCGACCACATTGCCTATCTTTGCAGAGAGAGAGAGAGAGAGAGAGAGAGAGAGAGCACATTTAATGTAAAAAGAATCACTGGGAGGTTTAATAAAGAATTACCGAGGGATCTTAATGAAACTTTTTAAGTGAGAAATGAGAGGGACATGACCTGGTTCCCCGTCGAGGAGGCTGACGTTCATGATAATGATTTCCTTTTCCTTTGTCCAAAAGGCCACCAAAAACTTCACCCGAGCTCTTTATTTTTCTTGTTTATTTAATATAAGAAATAATATTGTAATAAATCAGCTGGCGCTAAATTCCGTCATGTGAGAGAGAGACAGAGAGACAGAGAGAGCCGGATGTCGACGGCATGTCACCTGGGCGATCTATAATTCTATAATACCAGCCACACCAGTACAGAGCCAACACCAACCCACAGCCAGGAACACCGGTTAGGCCTATAAGATCACAAAGCCTCCGGATCCGATTTCGTCATCATCCCACCAGGATTGAAAATGCAGTCCACTATCCAACCCACCAATTGTAAACATCCTGCCTTCTGTATATACCAGTGCATCATGTACCTCAGTTCATTCACTTTTGCACTTTTATAGTTCTGTTGAGTGAAGAGATCAGGAATGAAGAGCTGTGGAAGTTGCTGTATGCTGACGATCTGGTGATATCTGCTGAAAATGAGGAGGACCTAGAGAGAAGGGTTGGAGACTGGCAGGAGTCTTTAGAGAGGGTAGATTAAAGGTGACTGTGAATAAAACATTGATTTTTCTGAGCAGTAATGAAGATAGAGACATAATAATAATCCAAGAAAGAAGAGGCTCGATTATAAAACAGGCAGAAAAGTTCAAATACATAGGATTGACTTTAAGCCAAGAGGGAGGATGTGAGGCTGAAGTTGACCGTAGGATAAACCTGACGTTTGCCCTATGCACCTAGTAACCTCTCCCTCCCTTGTGATGCCCCTTCTTTATTGTAGGCAAGAAAGACATTCCTTTCTGACGAAATACTGTTCTCTTCCAGCACTGCCTGGGGATTCAGAAAGTCTTCCTTGGAAGATTATACGATTGGGAAACATCCAAGATGGCAGCCATAGACAGGGACATAAGGACCTAGGATTGCCGTCAGAAATCAGTAATGTAGGAGGCCATCAGTTAAGCAGTAGAGCAGGTAAGCAGTATAGTAGTCAAGCAGTAGACCGTGTCACGATACTCTACGTCCACAGATATCTCTGGACCCAGCTATTCATAACGAGTTGAGAGACAGACTCCAGACGAAACCCAAACTCTACCATGGCCCTTGTACCACCAGCCATTCCACTTGCACCCTGCTTACTCCCTTCATTGGTAGCAAGAAATATGTTAACTTGACCGCCATCTCAACTGGCTCATTCAGCAACGAATGTCAAGTCCACTGACTACATCAGGTAATGTGCCGAGAAAACTGTACTATCATCTAGAAACTAGTGTCTGTAATTCCAGTTCCCATTCTTAACATCCTCTCCATTTCCATTCCTATATCATCAATCTAACTTTGAATTTGTTTCCCAAACTCAATTTCAGTGACCTATTGCAGTGATATAATTATATCGTGTGGTGTTATAGTCATATTCTTCAATCGTGACTTAGTTGTATCTTGGCAACATGATTCGATTAAATATTTTGTTTGAAATATAGTGAGAAATTGCTTAAAGTTTTGTTTTGTGCTTGTGCCTTAATTGAAGTAAATTCTTGGAATATCTAAGCTTCGGTCGTTACAGCTCAGACTGTATTCCCGATTTACCAGCGGTGCTGTTGTGCCTACTTGTGTTTCAAGCAATGGTGTTATTAGAAATAACTGCAAATTACATTTACCAAGAGTGAACACAGAAACTGTTTTGAGTGGTGCATTTTCTTCTTGCTATTCCGTGTCAGACCCGCCGGAGGAAATCATGTTTTATTTTACCTGTTAACGTTAGAAAGTAGTTCTAATTAATTTAGCTACTTCTACTCGTACCTTGTGTGGCACTAGTTTTTGTTTGTAACTCTGTTTAGCGTAGCCTACAATCCCACGGGCTCTATAGAAACCCCTGTAATATTCCTTGTAATTTTTGTGAAATCACACTTGATTTTTTTGTTTTATTTTGAACGAATTTGGTAGTTTAGTATACTTTTCACATTAATTATTCTATTTATTCTGTTTGCTGCCCCCATTTTGTTGGTCCTTCGTAGTTACCAATTAAGTTGTCCTGTAGCAAAGGCATCCAAATTGAGCCAGGTCATTGACCTAGTCAATCAATGATATATATATATATATATATATATATATATATATATATATATATATATATATATATATATATATATATATATTTGTGTGTGTGTGTGTGTGTGTGTGTGTGTGTATGTGTGTGTGTATAATATTAAAAACAGGGCATGAATGATAAGTATCTTTATTTGAGACTGGTTTCGGATATTTACTTTCCTCCGTAAAAAATCAATTAAGTAATATAAGTTACATTAAAATTAACAAAGCAAAATAAAGTAAAATTACACAATTACAGGACATAATATCCTAAACCCGCAGCAAAATCTTAAAATATAGAAAAATACTCAATGTTTTGTTTTCAAAGAGAGTAGCCACAGTGAAAACGAGTTTATCACATCTGTTTATAGGAAACCCACTTTCACGGGTTTGACCACCAAAATGTCCTCATTTATTCCTCTTCAGTTCAAGCGAAATTTGATTACGACCTTAACATCGAAAGCTTTTAATATATGTACGAATTATGTTAATATGGACCTAGAGTTTAATTTCATAAAGCAGTGCTTATTTTTCAATGGCTTTAGCAAAAGTTTTACGAATACGTATATAGGAAAGGAGCTTAAAAAATTATTACCTCCGAAATCTACAACTGTCAATGTCAACAGAGCAGTTATGCATTTTCCCATCGCATTTCTTGGAAAAGGGTTATTTAATGTTAAGAAAAGGTTAACCAAACTTTTGCATGAATTCTACCCGCAAATAAACAGTGGTATTTAAGCCAAAATCTACATTACAAAAATTCATCAGGTTCAAGGATGTGATACCAACTGAGCTGCAGTCAGCTACTGTGTCATTGCTGTAGTGCAATGTACTGTCGGCCAAAAAACTCTTGGCAGAGTTTCATAATTTTTCGTTCACCTGCCTGACGCACGATTCATGCCTTATTCATCTATTTTTCTTTTCAAAGATGGAAGAAATCATATGTAATGACGTTAAAAACAGTCACTGATATCTTTAGAACATTATGTTATGTTATTATGTAAAACTATTTTCCATATAGCAAAATTGATGCGAACGAAACGGAGTGATAAAATACGTCATATCACAACCATAGATATACATTACCAAATAGATAGGAGACACCTATCACTAGTAGTATCGCATAAACATAGTCCTTAAATTATCATTTCAATATTAAGTTGAAGGTAGTTGAACTTTTCCATTTGTTAAATTTTACAGAAAACATTGGAATCTCACAAAATGCTATCAAATTTAAAACCAAAAGAAAAAAAAAAAAAAAAACATATCCTAACAGTGTGAACCAGGCGACCTCACTCTATTGCTTTTGATGTTATGTGTACGGGAATCTAATGTCAATGTGTCATTTATCGGTCTAAGAAACATCCCTAGATGAGCGAGAGACAATTATTGCACTGCATTCGGTGCAAGTTCCTGTTGGAGAGATATCAAGAAAGCTTAATAAACCGGAGAGAATCATACATAGAAAAATCAAATTGTTTAAAGAACGGCAAAATTTAGAACATGGGCCTAGACTAGGTGGAACACCTCGAAGCACCACAAAAGAAGACAATACAATAGTGTAAATGTTGCTGAGCAACATTCATTTGTGAATTTTGAATTCTAGTGCCTCGTCACGACATTACTGAACCAGGAATCATGACTAGCTCTACGTTTATGACAGGTGTCTGATGAATAATTTAGATGGAGAGGAAGAGGTTTTTAAATCTACACTTGAAATCTTTGATAGTTGTCTAATGAATAAGTCTAATGAATAGGCAAACTTATCCTTGATGGATGAGAGATTCAGTTAGGCTTACTCTTTTTGTTTTGTTTTTTATCGGTGGCCAGTGAATACCACGGATAGGGAGGGAAACGGTTTCAATGATGCATGCATTTTTTTCTTCAAAACCTAAAGAATACATGTTATTGGGAGATACTTTATTAACATAGGCCTAATCCTTCCATCACTCCTATACGCCACCTCCGCTCTCTTCTACATCTCAGGCGACTAGATCCGACTTCTCACTACGAACTCCATCTCG
>NC_087220.1:6219863-6245331 GCF_015104395.2 Macrobrachium nipponense
GTCCCTTCTTTCGAGTCCAGTTCTTTCTTTCTGTGTCCCGGTTTCCTTCTTTTGTGTCCAGTCTCTTTCTGTGGCCCAATATCCCTTTCTTAGTCCCCCCCAAGGGGGGTTCCTTTTTCTTTCTGGGTGTCCAGTCCTTCTTTTCTGAAGTCCAGTCCTTCTTCTGTGTCCAAGTATCTTTCTGTTTGTCCAGTCCTTCTTTCTGTGTCCCCTTTACTTTCTGTGTTCCCAGTCTTTCTTTCTGTGTCCAGTCTTCTTTACTGGAGTACAGTCCTTCTTCTGTGTCCAGACTTCTTTCGTGTCCAGTCCTCTTTCGGTACCGTCTTCTTTCTGGGTCTTAGTCCTGTCCTTTCTGTGTCCCTTCTTCTTTCTGATGAGTCCAGTTCTTTCTTTCGTCGCTCAGTCCTTGCTTTCTGAGTCAGTTCTTTCTTTCTGATCCAGTCCTTCTTTTCTGTGTCCAGTCTTCTTTCTGTGTCCCGATCTTTTTCTGTGTCCCAGTGTTTCCTTTCTTTGTGTCCGTATTCTTTCGCGAGTCCAGTCCCCTTCTTCTGTGTCCAGTTCTTTCTTCCGAGTCCAGTCCCTTCTTTCTGTGTCCAGTTCTTTCTTTCTGAGTCCAGTCTTCTTTCTGAGTCCATCTTCTTCTGAGTCGCTCTTTCGTGTCCAGTCTTATTCTTTGGGGTCCGGTCTCTTTTCTGTGTCCGGTCTTCTTCTGTGTCAGTCCTTCTTTCTGAAGGTCCAGTTCTTTCTCTGTGTCCATCTTCCTTTCTGAGTCCAGTCCTCTTTCTGTGTCCAGTTTCTTTCTTTGAGTCCAGTCTTCTTCTGTGTCCAGTCTTCCTTTCCGAGGTCCAGTCTTCTTTCTGTGGTTCCGGTATTCCTTTCTGTGCCAGTTACTTTCTTCGTGTCCAGTTCTTTCTGAGGTCCGTCTTTCTTCTGTGTCCCAGTCTTCCTTTCTGAGTCCAGTCCTTCCTTTCTGAGTCAAGACTTCTTTCTGCGTCCAGTCCTTCGTTCTGAGTCCATTGTTTCTTTCTGGTCAGTCCTTCTTTCTAGGTCCAGTTTCTTTCTTTTCTGAGGTCCAGTCTTCTTTCTGTGTCCGGTCTTCTTTCTGTGTCCAGTATTCTTTTCTTTGTGTTTCCGGTCTTCTTTCTGTGTCCAGTCCTTTTTTCGCGGTAAAGTCTTCCTTTCTGTGTCCAGTCTTCTTTCTGTGTCGGTCTTCTTTCTGTGTCAGTCCCTTTCTTTCTGAGTCCAGTTTCTTTCCTGTTCCAGTCCCTTCTTTCTGAGTTACATTATCTTTGTCTGAGTCCAGGTCTTCTTTCTGAGTCCAGTTTCTTTCTGTGTCGGTTTCTTTCTGTGCAGTCTTCTTTCTGAGTCCAGTCTTCTTCTGTGTCCAGGTCTTCTTTCTGAGTCCAGTCTTCTTTCTGAGTCCAAGTCTCTATACTGTGTCCCGTCTCTTTACTGTGTCCCGTTCTTCTTTCTGGTCCAGTCTTCTACTGAGTCAGGCTTCTGTCTGTGTCCAGTCTTCTTTTGTGTCCCGTCTTCTTTCTGTGTCCCGTTCTTCTTATGTGTCCAGTATTCTTTCTGTGTCCCTTCTTCTTTCTGAGTCAGTCTTCTTTCTGTGTCCAGTGTTCTTTTCTGAGTCAGTCTTCTTTTGAGTCCAGTCTTTTCTGATGTCCGTCTTCTTTCTTTCTGTGTCCCAGTCTTTCTTTGTCTGGTCCCGTCTTCTTCTGAGCAGTTCCTCTTTCGCGTCCAGTCTTCTTTCTGAGTCCAGTCCTTTTTCTGAGTCCAGTTCTTCTTTCTGTGTCCAGTCCTTCTCTGTGTTTCCATCCTTCTTCTGAGTCCAGTTCTTTTATTTCGTGTCCAGTCCGTCTTTCGAGTTTCAGTATTCTTTCTGTGTCCAGTTCTTTTTCTTTGAGTCCAGTCGGTACCTTTTTGTGTCCAGTCTTCTTTCTGAGTCCAGTCCTTCTTATGTGTCCAGTTCTTTCTTCTGTGTCAGTCCCTTCTTTCTGAAGTTCCAGTCTTCTTTCTGTGTTCCAGTTCTTTCTTTCCGAGTCCAGTCTTTTCTGTGTCCGTCTTATTTCTGTGTCCAGTCTTCTTTCTGTGTCAGTCTCTTTGAGTCCAGTCTCTTTCTGAGTTCAGTTCTTCTTTCTGAGTCCAGTCTTCTTTCGGTGTCCAGTCTTCTTCTGAGTCCAGTCTTCTTTCTGCTGTCCAGTCTTCTTCTTCTGTGTCCGCGTCTTCTTTCTGAGTCCAAGTTTCCTTTCTGTGTCCAGTCCTTTCTTCTAGTCCAGTTCTTTCTTCTGTGTCCAGGTCTTCTTTCTGAGTCAGTCTTCTTCTGTCCAGTTTCTTTCTTTCTGAGTCCAGTCCTTCTTTCTGTGTCGCAAGTCTTCTCTCTGGAGTCCAGTTCTTCTTTCTGTGTCCAGGTCTCTTTCTGAGTCCAGTCTTCTTTCCGAGTCCAGGTTCTTTCTGTTCCGGTCTTCTTTCTGAGTTCCAGTCTTCTTTCTGAGTCCAAGTTTCTTCTTTCTGTGTCCCAGTCTTCTTTCTTGTGTACCATCCTCTTTTTCTGAGTCCAAGTTTCTTCTTTGCGTCCAAGGCTTCTTTCTGCGTCCAAGTCCTTTCTTTCTGTGTCCAAGTTCTTCTTTCTGAAGTTCATTCCTTCTTTCTGTGTCCGGTTTCTTTCTGTGTCCAAGTCCTTCTTTATGTGTCCGGTTCTTTCTTCTGTGTCACAGGTCTTCTTTCTGTGTCCGTTTCTTCTTCTGGTCCAGGTCTTTTCTTCTGAGTCCAGTCTTCTTTTCTGTGTCCCAGTCCTTCCTTTCTGTGTCCAGATCGTCTTTCTGAAGTCCAGTCCTTCTTCTGTGTCCGCTCTTCTGTGTCCATCCTTCTTTCTGTGTCCCCAGTCTTTCTTTCCTGTGTCCAGTTCCTTTTTTCTGTGTCCAGTTCTTTCTGAGTCCAGTTCCTTCTTTCTGAGTCCCAGTCCCTCCTTTTCTGGTGTCCGGCTTCTTTCTGTGGTCCGGTCCTTACTTTTTGAGTCCAGTCCTTCTTTCTGGTCCAGTCCCTTCTTTCTGAGTCCAGTCTTTTCTGTTAGTGCTCCTTTTTTGGTCCTCGTCTCCTTGTGCCATCCTTTTGAGCAGACCTTCTTGCTTCTTTCCTCCTCTTTCCCTCAGTCCTTGGCGGCAGGCTCTGTTGCCGAGAGGCTGAATCAAAGACGCTTAGTGCTGATGGTTGGTTTGAGAAGCTGACGGAAGCTTCGATTCTTCTCTTGTGGATTTCGGAGTCTTCCTTCCTTGGAGACAGACGGAGGCAATTGGGATTCTTTAGCAATTTGAGCAGTGAAGATCTCTGTGGCTGTATTCGACGGAGCCACAGCTCTGCAAGAGTGGCTTCAGATTCTTTCGAAGTCTTTCTCCTTCCTTGGAGGCAGACGGAGACTGTGTGTTCGTTCGTCCTTCGTCCTCCTCCCCGTGTGTCTTGAAGGGCGAGTTCATTTTGGGATTCTTGACGATTTGGGAAGCCTTTCTCGTCTGTTCTCGTAAGTAGTCCTATTCCCACTCTTCCTCTGTAGTAGTTCCACTATCCAATCCTCTTCCAGTATCCAGTCCTTTTGGTCCTCGTCTCCTTGTGACGTCCTTTGCAGACCTTCATGCAATCTTCATCCACTTTCTCTTAGCCCTTGACGGCAGACCCTGTTGTCGAGAGGCTGAGTCAAAGACGCTTGATGCTGATGGTTGTTTTGAGAAGCTGACGGAAGCTTCGATTCTTCTGTTGTGAATTTCGAAGTCTTCCTTCCTTCCTTGAAGACAGACGGAGACAGTGTGTTCGTTCGTCCTCCGTCTTCCTTCATTCGTGTCTTGAAGGGCGATTTCCTTTTGGGATTCCTGAGGATTGCAGAAGCCTTTCTCCTCTGTTCTCGTAAGTAGAATAGTCCTTTTCTCACTCTTCCTCTGTAGCAATTTGAGCGGAGAAGATCTCTGGGGCAGGATTCGACGGAGCTGTGGCTCCGTCGAGGATAACAACATCTCCAGAGATCTTCAAGTTCAAATGCTCAAGAATTCTGGACACACACAGAGAGGAGGCCGAACGAACGAACATACTGTCTCCGACTGGGATCCGAGGAAGGCGAGGACATCGATAAAAAATAAGACTGAATTATATTCGTTTGATTTTTTTATGATTGCGTTTTGACTTTGAATAGCTAGGTCAGAGTTAATTATGTTAAGCAATTATGAAAAGGATTAGAAGAAAGGCGAACATGGCTAATAAAACAAGAATAACGGGAATAGTCAAATAAAGCAGATTAATATATATATATATATATATATAATATATATATATATATATATATATATATATATATTATATATATATATATATATATATATATATTGTCGATTTAAATATTCATTAATAATTACGTATCCGAGAGAGTATAGACCTATAGGCTAATCATGTGGGATAATCAGAAGTCCAATTTAGGCCCACTAAATGTGTCATGCAAATTATTTTATTGATCAAAGGACAAAATTAGTTTAATTAAACATCGTTTTCAAAGAATGTTAACGACTTGATGTATTATTTATCGGCTGTAGGAGACGAAATGACAACACCCCAGTGCAGTACGATACGTTGAGTAAAGACTCGAGCGGCAGCAAAGCCAACTTCAAAATCTTCGGTATGCTGTCACGAAGCTAGAGTTGAGAATAAAATTAGAAATCGTGGACCCATCGTTATATATTTTCCTTACTTTGCAAAATAATTATCTTTAATACGTTGAATAAGTCTACTCAATTCTAATGTAATTTATTTCAAGTATAGCACCTTTGAAAGGAAATGTTATTTATTGTTACGTAAATAATCTGGCACCTGCATACGGTAATATTTCCTTAACGTACAATGAATTAAGAAACTACGCCAATTCTTCGTTGGCCGTCTGTACATTAGAAAATCTAAGCGGCAGTTCAGGATTCGCATCTTCGAACATCTCGGAGGATCTGTTAGGACAAATAGGCCATGAAGCAAATCACCATTTAGTGCTATTCGTCAACAATCTGGAGAATATGACCATCCTATCAATTTAGATTCCTTTTCTGTACTTAATCGCAGAACAACGAAATGGAGCTCTGAGTGGTTAAGTCTCTGTATACCCTAAAAGATAATGAAAGGTCTGTTGAACTGTTGTGTTTTTGGACATTTTTCTGCGCACTTTGACTATTGTGTATTTATCGATATTTTAAGATTTTGATACGTTTATAGGTTATTATGTTTTGTAATTGTGTAATTTCATTTAATTCAACTTTGCTAATTTTAATGTAATTTACATTACTTCATTGATTTTAAGTGTAGCTATTATTACCTTATTGATTGTCCGATGACAGAGGAAAGTAAATCTCCGAAACTAGTGGCAAATAAAGATGCTCTTCATTCAAGCCCTGATTTTAATATTTATTATTCGTCTCCGATTTCTTCGGAACTCGTCTATTGCTGATATATATTAATATATATCTAATATATTATATATATATATATATATTATATTATATATATAGTATATATATATAGTATATATATATATATATATATATATATAATATATATATATATATATATATATATATATATATATATATATATATATCTAATAAAAGGAGCCCATAAAAACCACCAAAATGTAGAGAGAAAAGTACTATATTTCAGAGACTACTGTCTCTCTCTTCAGGTATATGAATGAGAAAAGTTTACAGAAAAGGTGGTATTTATACCAAGAGATCCGTCAACAAGTAAGCCAATTTATGTCACCCCGCTGATAATCTTCCTTTAATCTTCTTAAGTGTTGGTTGAATGAAAACTTCGTCGACGACATCTGAAATCCACGTGCCTTTTGAGATGTTCATGCCGATTCCATCATTTGACTCTTGTACCGGCAGTTGCTGCTATAAATTACACGTGACAAATTCCAGTTTATTCTATGGTTATGTTCATTTATATGGTTGAAAATAGCCGAGTTCTGTTGTCCATACCTAACTGACCGTTTGTGTTGTATTAATCTCTGGGGAAGTGATTTACCTGTAAATCCGATGTAAGATTGGTCACAGTCCTGGCATGGGATCTCATAGACCCCAGAGTCTTTGGGAGATGTCTTTTGTTGGACGTTAATCAACTATTAACCCACAGCTTCACTGACACACTGAATGTGAAGATGTCCTTGATGAGAGATGATAAGGGCTTTTTATTATTTGCCTTCTGGAGAATAAATAGGACCTCCGTAGGAATATCGAGGTTAGATGTTGTCATCCTTACGTACAATAAAATGCCTTCATTAACAAAGTCCTGCAAAGCCTTCAAAAAGTCTGTTAGCAGTTTAAGACAAAATTGCTGTTAGGGATATAGAGTTTAAAGGGTATTTGATATTTGACCATAATGTTGTGAGGACCTGGCTAAGTATAGGTTTGAGAAGGTTATCATTCTTGAGCTTCTAAATAATCATCGGTAGCCTGTGGGAAGTGAGGGGCATCTCCTTCTCCTCTTTCAACACTTCTACTGATTTCTTATCCTTATTCTTGATGGATTTAGATTCGAGGAATGATTATTTTTTGTTTATAAGCGTTTAATAATTTTTCTTCCTGAAATCATTAGTTTTATGATAACAGTAGCTCTTCAATACGAATGCATGTTAGTTCCCAGTTGCGCTTCTTCACCAGTACTAATACGTCGAGAAAAACAGTAATTTCGTTTTATTTTATTTGGTTCTTGTTGCAATATTCAGCTAAACCACCGGAAACTCTTTACGATGCATTTCCACATATATTATGCCTCTGTGTACAGCTAAAGTATATTTTCAGGAGACTATAGATTCTGCAAATTGCAACAGCAGTTTTATCAACCAGCGGTCTGATTGGTATACGTCATGGCGTATAACAAAGATTAAAAGGCATTAAGAAGAGTAATACCAAGGAATCGAGAGATAATGGAAGACGAAGAACGAGATGGAGAGAGAGAGAAGAGAAGAGAGAGAGAGAAACTAACACTTAAGAAGAGTAATTACAAGGCGAGAGAGAGAGAGAGAGAGAGAGAGAGAGAAACTAACATTAAGAAGAGTAATTACAAGGAGAGAGAGAGAGAGAGAGAGAGAGAGAGAGAGAGAGAGAGAGAGAGAGAGAGAGAGAGAGAGAGAGAGAGAGAGAGAAACTAACATGTTCAATGAGAAACTATGAATCTCTCTATCTCAAGCTGCGTTGGGTACAGATCTTTGGAGAAATCTGCAATGCCACAGAAACAGGTACTAGATTAAAACACCTCATGAAGACACGACAGAAGAGCTGAAGTAGGACGACTTGCACTGAGACCAAAATCTTCATAATAAACTAAACTTTCCTTGCTTTAAAATTGCTCTGCAAAAGTCAGAGATTAATGTAAATTAAGCCTCTGGCTATAAATTTCAACATACAGAGGAGAAAGGGGCAAAATTATTGAAAAATATCAGAATTAATGGAAATTTCTCAAGAATCTCCGACATAAAACCAACAGAGTATTAGATCATTTTACATGTACTAAGAGGGAGAGAGAGAAAGAGAGATGGTGATAAATGAAATTTATTTACTTTGTTCAGTAATTTTGAAGCAGAAATTTGGCTCTCGTCTATGGGTGTACTATGTTATCTTAAGCGGAAATATAAAGCTTACTTGTTTACCAATAATTTCAAAATGATTACATTTCTTAGCGTCCCTTGGGCCCACTTTTTAGCTTTTTACTTTACCTTAATTCCTAGCTTCGTTTTTTAACCTTGATGCAACTATGGAGTTATCCTAGTTTAACCTTTAGATCCTTGTAGTTCTTCTCCTTTCTTATTTGGATCTCCATTTTCCTATCAACTCAATCTTTTCACTGTCTTTAGCGCTGAAACTGTTGGCCTAGAATTTTCTCAGCTTGGCCAACGGACACCAAGAATCAGTTACAACGGGAAAATATTACCGACATGAAGCTAATAAGGTCATCATGGTTTTCCGTTTACTAAAACGAGAAAAAGGAAACAGTATCGCATAAATCGAGGGCTTCGTTCATCTTGCATTAGTTAACAAAATGATTGAGAATTTAGCAAATTAAAAGTTCGTTTCGACGTTCATATTGCTGAATGGGTTTTTCCTGGCAGACATTACTGAACACCAAATGAACATTTCAAAAGTAGAAGTGAGGGAGAGATAAAACTAACTGGAAAAAATGAATAAAAAGATAATTTTCAATTATACAGGGGGATCAAAAAGTCACTGTGCACCTGATGTTTTATGATACAACACTTGAGTGGCAGCACAACCCTGAACTAAGACCTGAAATAAAATAAAATGTAATTTATTAATATTTATAATGTTTTTATTAAGGATCAAACAACAAATTAATAAAACCAATCTTAATTAAGTGTTATGCTGCCACTCAAGTGTCGTATCATAAAACATTAGGTGCATGAGACTTTTTGATCACCCTGTACATGAAAAGATAATTGTTGCACTGATCTCATAAGATTTCTCACCATAAGAATTTCCTTTCAATTCAAAATCACTTGAATTAGCTGCTGATATGAACTGTAGTGTTCCATGACAGAGGGAGAGAGAGAAATAGACTGACATGTGAAAGAACCAGGCAAAATTTAATTCTAAGGCGTCTGCTTTCTATATATAACATTATCAAACCCTAAATAGTCATTATTTCCATAGTGCTAAAATAAAGTAAGACGGTGGCAACAAAGGTGATGGTATCAACAAAGGTTATTACTAAAAGTTTTTAAGTTATTTGCCATAAAATATAAAAGTACTGAGCTAAAAGAATAAAGCACAGAGAAACATCTTACACGATCACAATGAAATTCAAGGCTATGACGAAATGGTAATGCCATGAGTCATCTTACAAAAAAAAAAAAAAAAAAAAAAAAAACATTGATTCAAAAATTGCTGTTAAGGATCCTTCATGAAATACACCAAGATCTGTGGCATTTTCGATTCCTTGAACTGTGTTATATTCTTGTGAGAAATGAATGACCTCTTAAACTGGCCAACGCATGTGGCCATATAGCGTATATAGCCGATACCATACAAGTGTTAGTGCTAATCGTTGTAATCTGTGAATAGTGAAGCTGTTGGTAAAAATGGTCTTGGGGCTATCTTGCACACTATTTGCCAAATGGGTCATTCAAAGATTGTGGGATGATTTACATAGTGAGTTTATTAGCCTCTTGTTGAGTATAGTTTAATGTTTTCCTCGATGGATTCGTTTTCACAATGGTTTGTGCCTTTACATAGTATGTTAACAGAGAAAAGTAATTTTTAAAGCAACTTAAAAGGAATTATATTTTGTAAAGAATATAAGCACTGTATAGTCAAGTTTTATCGTTTTCATTTTAGAGTGTAGGAAGGTAATACTTTTGAGTCTCAAGGTCTATGGAAACAGACTTCGTGAAATGTATGCAATATTGCGTCCTTAGTTTCTAACGTTGTGGCATTTTGATAAGAAAGAACAAAGGTTTCTGGTTTACCAGTGAAAATGAATGGCTCCATTTAGATGTTTATTATTGTTTAAGGATGTCCATCTGTTAACATTACCCCTCTTGTTGGGGGCGATAGAACTAGCCTAGTTATTATTTACATTTAAATCCTGTAGTGTATGAATGTTTTTGTAACATATTGTTTATGCTATATTAAAGGCGCTATTCATACCATTTTTTGTCTAGTTCTGATGTGAAGGCAAGTGAATATCAATAGGATTTCAGTGCAGTGAAAACCACTTCAATAACACACGAAATTAGGAAGATTTGTGGGGGGAGAGGCATTTCAAATGAGACATTTACTTTTTATATTACAGAAGTATCAGTGAAAACATAAAACATAGGTTTTCTCATTTTTGCAACAGAGAAAATTTTTATGGTATCCTATTTAAGCTATGTTATTGTTTAATTTTTAAAATAGATATAACAAATCTTATTTAATAGTGTAAGTTCATTTACATTATTACAGAATAAGAATTTTGAAATATTCTTTTCTATGTCTACAATGTGCAATTTTCCCGCATCACTGGATTTTGGTTTTACAAGGAAACCTTTGAACGATGATTTTTTTTGCACAATATAAAAACGTCTTTTCATTGAGAATTGAATACTAAATTTCTTCTGTTGATTTTTGCTCAACTGTAAGGTCTGGATAATTCATTCACGACTCTTCCTAATTATGACGTATAATGAATTTGGGTTGCAAATGGAGCGAGAAACCGGTTTGCTGATGCAGAACGGGAAAAGGATAACGAATGACTTGACTCGCTTTCCCTTTCTCTGTCTACACACACGAGAGGTTTTTAGAAATTCCTAGAATTTTAAAGCTTCTTAACATATATGTTATTTTCAGTAATATTAATGTAAAGAGTTTAGTAATCAAAAATTATCCTAAAGATCTTCCCAGCTGCATATATGAAATTCATTGTAAAAAGTGTGATAAAGTATATTAGGGACAAACTAGAAAATCTCTTTCACAACGAATTAAACAGCACCAATGTTCTGTGAGAACTGGACAAATATAGAATGCATTATTTAGTTGGAGTCAAGCAAGAGCTTTAATCCCATGGAGTGACACAGTGAATAGGACTATCATTTAATCTTGTTTCATAATAAAAAAGAGGTAGATAAATATAAGCATAATAAAAAAAGTTGTAGATAAGTATAAGGAACAAAATTTATATATTACGTTTTTAGATGGTTTGGATTTTATATAGATACACTATGCTTTCTATTAGGGTTAAATCTATGTTTAAGTTTGTTCCTTGACAATGTCTTAGTAAAGACGAAAGCACTTGGATTTCTGCCTATCATTTTCCGGTGGTATTCACTTATTATTATTATTGTTATTATTAATATTATTATTATTATTATTATTATTATTTTTATTATATATACTACATATATATATATATATATATATATATATATATATATATATATATATATATATATATATATATATATATATATATATATATATATATATCTATATATGTATGTATATATATATATATATATATATATATATATATATATATATATATATATATGATGTATGTATGTATGTATGTGTATGTATATCATAATATGCCGACGTTTCACAAAGCCTCTTAATTAAATTTTCTATGATGCAAAAAGCTGACAAGGCAGTCGATATACTAATAAAATCCGAATTGCAATAAAGCATTCAGAGGAAAATAACTAGAACTTTACTAAAAGCACAAGCAAAAGGCTGGTGACAACCTACTCAGAGGGAAGCTAAAAAAACTACTGTACTCGCATTGATTATTACGAAAGAGAGAGAAAATAAATGAATAAATAAGCATACAGACAGACAGAGGAGCTACAACTAAACAAAACCATTGAGTGATAAAAAATTGTGCGGACGATGTTTGGAAGTTTGTACCTCGATATATGTATATGAATCACGGTAATGTGATAGACTTACATATATATATATAGTGTATATATATACATATATATATATATATATATATATATATATATATATATATATATTATATATATATATATATATATAATATGTATATATGTGTGTGTATTAACTTTGGCCTTTCACTCATAAAAAAAGAGCATGAAAAGAAAGAATAATAGAAATATGATCAATAATTTCCCTTGCATTATAAAGTGGGAAATGCTTTATTATGAAATTTTCCACAGAAAAAACCTGAACCTGCAGTGAACAGAATTGCAAAGAAACTTTAAAATTCCGTTCAACCATATTATTATTTTGCAATAGTATATATATATATATATATTTATATACTATATAGTATTATATTGATAAGTATAAATATATATATATGATATATATCTATATATATATAATATTATATATCTATATAGATATTAATATAATTTATATATTTATTATATATATATATATATAATATGATATATTATATATATATAAATAATATAGATATAATTTATAGATATATTTACTATACGATATATATATATTATATATATATATAGATATAATATATATATATATATATGTTATATATATATATATATATATATATATATTATATATATATATATATATATATATATATAGATATATATATATATATATATATATATATATATATATATATATATATATAATATATATATATATAGATATACATTTATACATATATATATATATCTATATTATATATATATATATATATAGATAGATATAATTAGATGATGATATATAGTATATATATAATATATATATATATAGATATATATATATATATATATATATAATATATCTATATATATTTATTATATAGATATAGATATATATATATATTTATTTAGATAGATAGATATATATATATATATATATAGGATATATAAATAGATAGATATATATATTTATATATATATATATATAGATATATATATAGATATGATAGTATATATATAGATCAGATATATAAATATATATATATATATATATATATTAGCATATATATATATATATATATATATATATATATATATATATATCTAAGATATATATATATATATATGTATATTATATATATATATCATATATATATATATATATAGATATAATATAGATATAGATATATATATATATATATATCTATAGATATATATATATATATATATATATATATATATATATATATATATATATATATATATATATATAATATATCCATATATATATATATATATATATATATATATATATATAGATATATATTCTATATATAGCTATATATATATATATATATATATATATATATATATATATTATAAATATATAATATATATCTATATTATTATATATATCTATATATATATATATATATATATTATATATATATATTATAATATGCTTAAAAAATAACAGTAGATGCACGTGACTTCATAAAATAAGCGAATTCCACAAGAAAATGATAGTCAGAAATCCAAGCGTTTTCGTCTTTACTCAGACATAGTCAAGGAGTTAACTCATTGACAATGTCTGAGTAAAGACGAAAGCGCTTGGATTTCTGACTATCATTTTCCTGTAGAATTCGCTTATATATATATATATATATATATATATATATATATATATATATATATATATATATATGTATATATATATGTATTATATATATATATATATATATATATTATATATATATATATATATATATATATATAATATATATATATATATATATATATATATATATATATATATATATATATATATATATATATAGTATATAAAACAAATATCCAGTTAGCCTTTGATTTCACTGTTCAATTATTTATTGAGCATATTATGTTCAGTTGTATCATCACAACCGCTAATTATATATTATTGGAATTTTTTTTTCTGACAAAGTTTTTTCTTTATTCCGTTCTTTTGGTGGGAAGGTGGGGATGGGGGGCGGGTGTGGGAGGATGGGGCTTGTACTTCACTTTCGTGAAAGTAAGAAAACTAGAAGTATTAAATGTTCGACCAACCAAATTTTTAAGTGATTTATTGTTTATGAATGGAAAATAAATAATATAATTCTTAAAACTCAAAGTCTTTAGGGAACATGAAGGGATGAGGCAGAAAGCAGTATGCACTGGTAATCAAGTTGTGTTCGTTCATTTCTGCCTAATGACGTCTGATCCCAGAAACATTTGCCCGATGCTGTGCGTTGTAATTCAATAGCTCGCAAGTGTCTATATGACGGTTATGTTCACTTTTTTCTTTGCTGCTCTTGGCGTGGCATTTCCTGGTTCCAATGCTTCTAAAATATGCGTGAGGTAATGTGACATGAAATGTATAATTAAACGAACTGTCAAAACATTACTAACACTACGACAATTCTTCCGTTAATGTTCACCACAACGTATCTACTTGCTACAAAATTGTCCTATGCCATAGTTACTGTACTCATACTTACAGCTATAGAGTCATCTCTAATAACTATTCATACAGAATAATTTCCTAGTGATCATCTGTACGACGAACTTGGCAGCGTCATCGGGCAGTCTGATTTTGAGCATTGTGAAAGGTCAGCTCCCTAATGGAGTGGAATGCTATCTGGGGTAAATCTGGTTATGGTATACCCTCCAGGAATATACTGCTGTTTTTACTGATTCATTACTATTATCATCTTTATTATAGTATTCATTAAAATTACGGTGGTTTCAAGATTATAGTGGCCTGGTCAATGATGAAGAACTCAGTTTACAAAAGAGAAACACATTTAGTTAATGCAAGAAATATCTAAGGGCTTATGTTCATAATTGGACATGATTACATATTCTGTAATTATTTTAGACACTGGTAATAAATCGGTCCGATGGTCTAGATTTGAGAAATGTTGAAGGTATGATATAATCTAATGTGAACGAAATGCATTGAATAACACCCTTTTCAACTACAGCCATGTTGTGGTAGGGTTGGTCAGTGAGGCAGGTGTTTGTGCCGGATATTAAAACAAAAATGTAGGACAGTAATGAGACGGATTGTGTCTGAAATATAATGTGTTTTGTTCTGCTTGCATAAAAGAAGTGATGAAGCAGCATAAGCAATGCAGTGTCCTGTTTGTCGTAAAAGGCTAATCAATACGCAACACCACCCTTTATTCATTTAGTTTCGTTCAGTTTTATGTTCTAGATAGTGGAATATAGTTTAATTATATTTATAAGAATCTAACCCATCAAGTGTCACAGATGAAGAGTTGGCCATAATATAGGAATACCAACGACCAGCGGTTAGAAGTGAAAAGTTTAAAACTTTTTCAAGTATTTTACTGTTTACTGTAGGCATACAATAAAAAAAGGAGAAGGTAAGACTTCTTAACCTGGAAATGAAGAAAATCCCTAATTAGAGGATTTGTTTAAGGTGGTCATTTGTAATTTGTTTAAGTGGAATGAAATTAACAAAGAAAACTTCATCATCCTCTCCTTTCCATGCAGAAGGTAATATTTAAGTAAGGAAAATGCCACAGAAAACTGATTATTGATATACTGCGTCATAGTTTGAGTAAAAAATGCGTCATGATGAAAGACGGTATTACAGTTGGATGTGTTGATAAGTTGTGCCAATGTGCCGAAAAGTTTAAGACCTGTTGCTGTTGGTATTCATAAATACTTAAAGGCTTTACTTTTTTAGAATAACAGTAACAGAATAGTATGTTAATCTAGTGTCAGTTGTAGTGGTATTGAAAGGGCAGGGATTGTTCGATATGTATGTTGTTTCATAGTTTAAGTCTAGAATAAGGTAGGTATCTTGTGATTGTGCATGTGTATGTGGATTTGACAGAAATTGTTTCGTTCTTTGTGTATATTTACTGTAAGTTTCATGTATAAATATATAGATTGTAAGGTAACTAGGAAATAAATTAGTTTTAAGAGGCTGAGTTTTTATGTAAACCCTCTGTATTTCTTGCTTGAGTCAACAAACACAGTTTCTTTCTCGGAAATCCCCAACAATGTGAGTCATGATATCTAGGCCGTAATTGTTTAGGGAGTATGTGGTACTATATAACAGAGAAACAGTGACCGTTGTTGACCGTTCACAGTCAATTAAGAGAGTTAAGAGAAGCCATTAATGAGAGCCATTTGCTGATCTCTTTCAAACTTTCTCCCCTCTCTCCTCATATAATAATCTCTTCAGTGAACTACCACTAACGTTTGACTATATTCTGATTTGTAGATAATTCATTTATATTGCAGCAACAGATGTTCTCTCTATGAAGGTAATGACCTACCAGTTATGAGTAGTGAGAAGCCAAAAACTGTGGTACTCTGCAGGAACTTTCTCCATAGAGCAGCAAAGAAAGCATTATTCTGACAGAACTTTTCACGAGGATTCCAATATGCTCTTACTTTTCTTCTGCGATGAGATATAACGATGTTGACCAATACCTTTGCATAACAGCCTGGAAGACACCAGTAAGATAATTCCCACCTATAAAGGGTGTGTCATAAATGTGACCAATCAAGCATCCATATCTCTCACAGGACGGCATTATCTAAGTTTTTAATTCAATCAGTAACAAACTAACCTTCTTGAACACCTTACATATGTCTAAAAGGAGCAAGCAGGGTACAACAACGCTGGTATTGTTAGACAGAGAGTACAGCAAAGGGACTCCAAACCTCTAGATGTTTTTATCATAATGGCAGGTGATGTTTCCACAAGTCTAGTGGTAGACCATCTTTCCATCTTGACCTACAAAGAAGTCCCTGCCTTGAATTTCACTACAAACATGAAGACCTGTTGGTCACTCTCCTTTCTCTGAACAAGGCATTAGCATTGGAAGTAGAGAAATCCCACATAGACAAAGGAAAACGAAGAGCCAGCGTACATGAGCCAAAGTAAGTACTAATTAGATCTACGTAGTTCAGGACAGGTATGTTAGTGAGAGTTGTAGTGTGGTCAGTAAGGCAAACCTATAATTGAATGAAAACAATATTAAAGTACAACAATTTTAATTGTTCTTATATATGGTTAATTTTCAATTACTGGGTAAAGTTACTGCAATTTTCTATCAGAGTACAATCAGTCCATCATTGTTTTATTGTGCATAAGCAATCTCCTATTGATTAAAGAGTAGAAGCAATTCACTACTTTTAGAGTGTGGAAGTAATCCACTTTGACTGAAAGCATTATTACCTGTGTTGCATTAATCGGCTGTTTTTGTCAGTAGCATTAATTAATAAATATAGATTCATGCGAAGAATTGCAAGTCCTAGCGCAACATAAAGAAGTCCCTTAATGTAAATTAACTTTTCCGTGCAGATCGATGTGGTTGTGTGTCAGATCCACCCCCCACCCCACCAACCATTTTCTGGGTGTACGATCATCTTGCTTGAGCATTAGAAGATTGTTTTTTTCTATTATTAAAAATCGGAAATACGCAGCAAAACAAAGGTTCGAATGTGACGGCACGAGATATATGCATGCTTATAATCTTCATTATATTTTTTCTATGCAATGCATTGTCTTATGCTATTTTTGTGTGATTTATGTTTTTTTCCTGTGCTTTTGTGCGTAATATGCTTTTTCTGCCAAACAATTTTTATGATTATAAACACAAATTACCATGTATATTTATAAAAAAAAATATTCGTATACCCCGGAACACCATAGACAACATACAATACAACTATAAGACGAAAAGGTCCACATTACGCAATAGACACCAATACAATACCCCAAGAATAGTGTTCGCTACCTAGTAATGCTTCAGTATTCACCACAGAGTTGCGTGCAATTGCATCAACCACAGAAATAGTTAAAGAAACATCATTCAATATGTTATCGTATATAGCGACTCGAGAAGCGCTATAGAAGCTCTTCAGAGTTATAAACCAAAAAATAATATTGTGCAACATATTAAATTATTACTCCATAAGTTATAAAATGATGGGGGAAATTTAAAATTACGTTGGATCCCTCCTGCTGATGTAGGGATCAAAGGAAATGAAGAGGCAGATGAAGCAGCCAAAGAAGCAACCCATGAGACAAGATCAAATGTAAATATCCATTTTATTAATCACTTAACACACATAAAGGTGGGTATCATAAATAAATTGCAGTACATATGGAATGAAGACCCTAAAAGTAATAAATTTAATTAAAAACACCTGATGTTAGAAAAAGAACTCCATCATATCAGAGAGAGAGAGAGAGAGAGAGAGAGAGACCCATGGGGAAGTAATTCTGACACGTCTCCGAATGAGCCATACTCGAGTGACTAATGGACACTTAATGAGCAAGGTATATAGAATGGTATATAGAATGGTCAGGTAGAGTCATTTGTGGGGGGTTGCGGCTTATCCCCCCAAGAGTCGCATCACCTGGAGGCCAGGTCAGGGCGAGAAGTCACTCAGCTACCGTTTCATTCAAATGTATATCACAGGTCACTTTAGTCATCTCTATATTGATTTAGTTTTACATTTTTCGAATACAACCATAGTTTTGATTTTTTATATAATCTAAATTATTATTTAAATAATGCCAAACAACTGCGCCGTGTTTGGTTGTTATTCAAATAGAAAAAAAGAGGAGGTATCCTTTTTCCGATTCCCTCGTGATGAGGAAACAAGACGGAAATGGGTTCATCGTTGTAACAGAAAGGACTACTTTAACCCTACTGCTCATCGCATATGCAGTAAACATTTTGAAAAAAATGCATATAAAAGAGACCTGCAGCAGGAACTTTTGGATCGCGAGCCCCAGCAATGAAATTCAGACGTATGAATGTGAGGAAAGCAGTGCAGCTTCTTTCGGAAACAACATCTAAAGCTTTAGATTTTTATGGAAGTCTCGGACTTTTGACGAGCATGTCCTGGGAAAGTACAAGGGACTTTATAAAGCTTGCCGACTCCTGGTTTGCTGTGTTCAATTCAAGGGTACCTAATGACAGAAAAAAATCTATAAATACTTATGGGATGCAACTGACGGAACAAAATAAAATCCTTGACAATATGAAGTGTATTGCTGAAACAATACGAGTTTGCAAAAGTAATAATATCTATCTGTTCCAAAATGGACTTATTGTGTCATGCAAATCCTTGCCAAGGTTGCATATGTATAAAAGTAAATATGATGTATCATACATAATTACCTCCAGACTTAACCAAGATGGACTGGAAAACATGTTTGGCTGTCTTAGACAAATGGGTGCAACTTATGATCATCTTACGCCAGATGAAGTCAAACACAGAATAAGGTCATATTTACTTGGCAAAATAAACTCTATAACTGGAAAAAATTGTAACTCGATGAAGGAGTGCGATTCTTCAAATATGCCGGAAGGAATGTTCAGTCAAGAGAAAAGTTGTGAAAATAATGATTCAAATGAAACTGATCTTGAAAGAGAGCTTATGATTTCTGCAATGGTGTTTGCCTCTACTGAAGATGAGAAGATCCCAGAAGAAGATTCAGAAACTTTGAAAATGAATTTCATGAAAGAACTTTAGAGAATGTTGCAGACGAAGCGGGCCTTCATTATATGTTGGAGGTTATGTGGCATCTAAATTTCCAGATTATCAGTTCTTAGGATGTAAACTTAAAATAGTGAAAGGTACCTGGATTAGTGCAGTAGAGCGACATGATGATAAATTAACGGAACCAAGTGCTGAGTTATTTGAAAAATTAAAGGTAACGGAAAAAAATGTTTCAAACATACAATGGAGAAAATACACTGAGACCAGACAATGGAGTATTATGCGACTTGGCACGCCATATTGAAAATTGTTTATCCTTGCCTTTTAAAGTAATATTGTTTTTTCTCAGATGGATATTTTTTTAGGATGAGAGCTCTGAATGCCCAAATTTTATCAAGTAGGCAAAAAAAGAAAAAGATGTATAGATGAACTAAATAATGCCATGAAAATTTTAAAAATTGTTGTTTTTTTCACTTTTACTAAGTATTTTTCATTTCCATTATGAAGCCAGATACTGTTATGTGTTATCTATGTCGATCTATGTTAGTTTATTAAATAATGTATTGTAAAATTATACATAGGCCTTTGTAAATAAATGCCAGGTCAAATGCTAATTGAATATTTTTTTAAGTCCTGTCAAGCATATTCATTTAAGTTTCTATTATATATTAGAGAGCCAAACATTATCAATCCACGATTTTGTATGCGTAGTACAGTGACCTATATGAATTCAAAAGAACACCAAACGTATACAAGATAACAGATGAAAAGGACATCTTACAGGCCTAATCTCTTCGACCCAAGGTACTTAAGTTTCCCAAGGTAATACTTGCCTTGACCGCTCCCACCTTGGCCCCCAGGCCTGTCACGGAAATACCCCACAACTACCCCCGCGACCAAAGTGACTGTACCTCTCTCCCTTATTCTATATACCTTGTTAATGAGCAGCCGACTTGGCCCAGCTCCCGAGTGACCAGAGTGCAAGGTGATAATAATGGTTATGTGGTATAAGCTTCCAAAGTATGACCAATAGCGAAGTCAATTTATGGAAATAAATGAATGAAGGAAGTTTTTACAGAACCTTCTGCATTTTCAGTCGTTCCGATTTTGATGGCCATGACAAGCTGTAATTTAGTTGATAACATATATATAATAAATATAAATAAATGATGAAAATACGAAAATCCTTTGGACTTTAATTTTTTATTAATATTTTGTCATCATTTGTCTTGTTATCATTGTGAGATCAGTGTTCTTAATTGATATAATAATCTAGTGGATCCTAGAGCAGTACTCTTCTTTAAGGAACAATCCTTCTTCTTTATATATATATATATATATATATATATATATATATATATATATATATATATAGATGTATTTGCGGCAAAACCTGATGTTTAGGTTAATTATTTGGATGTTTTACCTATGAAAGATTTCAAATTTGATTGGTGCTTTTTAAGCGTGTGGGTGTTGAATAGGCGGAGTCACTTACCACCACCTGCACTGCCTTCAGAACCTATAGTGAATATATATATACCCAGTGAATGGGAAGCGCCAGTTAACCTGCAGGTGCCGAGTGGAGACTTCACGCGCATCGTCTGTTACAGCTGCTAAGTAAGTGAAAATATGTTCCTGGTTGTTATGAGTACCGAAGGCTGAATGGGGTCACTTTATTCTTTCTCTCCATCTCGTTTGAGATCTCATAATATATACAGATTTTGCAGCAATTTTCCCAAACTTTTCATTGAATGGCGTATTCACAAAATTCCGAAAGTATTTGTAATTTTAAATAGAATTGATCTTTGTAAAATTGACTTCACTTCAAAAATATCATAATGTGTCCGGAGACGTCATATTTGCTGAAAATATAATAATGTTTTACATTCTAGTGAATCATTTCAATTTCTTTCTTCATGAATATGGAAATTCTTTCATATTCATGAAGTACTGTTCATCTGGAGTGTTGATTATTGACGATGCAGTCCCTTCTACACTCTTGCATAAAAACATACTTTCGATATGGACAACTTCTTATTGTACAGACCAGACGCTCAAATAAGTTGTGGCAGAGTTCCATAATTTTTCGTTAACCTGCCTGACACTCGATTCATACCTTAGTAATCTATTTTTCTTTTCGTAGATGGAAGAAATCTTATGTAATGGCGTTATAAACAGTTTGTAACATCATGTTATTTTATTGCTTAAAACTATTTTCCATATAGCAAAACTGACGTGAACGAAACGAAGTTATATAAAACTTCATACAGTTCTTATATTACCATTTCAATATTAAGTGGAAAGTAGCTGAACGATTCCATTTGTTAAATTTCACAGAAAACATTGGAAACTCACATAATGCTATAACAAAAATGATAACCTAACAGTGTGAACCATGCGACCTCACTCTGTTGCTTTCAATGTCGTGATGTGTGCAAGAATTGAATGTCAATATGTCATTTATTGGGCTAAAAAACCTCCCCCTTTGAGCGAGAGACAATTATTGCATTGCATTCTGTGCAAGTTCCTGTTAGAGATATATCAAGAAAGCTTGATATACCGAAAAGAATCATACATAGATGAACCAAATTTTTTGGAGAACGGCAAAGTATAGAAAATGGGATTAGAAATGGAACTCCTCGAAGCACCACAAGAGAGCAAGACAGTACAGTCGTGTAAATAAAGATGAGCAACATTTATTTTTGAATTGTGAATTCTAGCACCTCGTCACGATATTGTTGAACCAGGAATTATGACTAGGTCTACACCTATGACTGCTGTCCGATAAATAAATTAGGTGGAGAGGGAGAGATTTTTAAAAATACACTTGAAATCTTTGCTAGGTGTCTAATGAATAAGGAACTTATCTTTGAATGATGGGAGATTCAGTTAGGCTTACTTTTTTTTATCGGTGTCCAGTGAGTACCAAGGATAGGGAGGGAAACATTCAATGATGCATGCATTTTTTTCTTCATAACCTAAATAATATATTTTATCAGGAGATACTTTATTCACGTCGGCCTAATCCCATCATCACTCCTTCCATACGGAATCCCCGTTCCCCCAATGTCTCAGGCTACTCCGACTTCTCGCTAAGAATTCCATCACATGAAAGCAGCACCATGATAACGGTTATTTTAATATTCCCCTCACCGACAACCGACACCTATGTTTATAGGACATTTCCTCCTCAAAATTACTTTTTCTTTCATTCCCCAAAATATTTCTAAACTCGTGTTACACCTATTAGGTATGATTTTTGCAGCTGTCAAAGATGACTGACTTTTTACTGTAATACAACAGTATATGAAGATAAAAGGCCCATAAAGCACTATTTGAACGTTGCAACCATAAATTTCGAGCACTTCCTTCTGTGCTCTTGATCACTGTTAAAATATGGACATAGGATGTCTTACAAGAGTATATATCAAAACATATTTGGTTGTAGCAGTAAGTCTCTGTTGGTGACCAGGGAAGGATGAAAATTAAACTGATGATGTTTGCCTCATTAACTCCCGTTTGGCGACTCGTCCGATGGTCGGATGTTCTTGGACACCTGCTTGAGGAGCGGACTAAGGATTAGTTCGTCAATGTCATCCGATTTCCAGTGTCCTCCTGACAGGTTCATATTGTTGGTTTGATTGATGATAGCAGATTCCAGCATTTTCCTTTCGTACGGACAGCTGAAATAGACTTAAAAGAGAGAGTCACTTGTCCTTCTCCTATCCTTTCAGCTACTTAGCATATGCTTATGGCAGTAGGTCTACCCATACATGTGAAACTATACTCTGTTTTTTTCCATCTGTCCATCCACCTGTGGTGTTGTATGGTAACACTGCGTCCCGGGCTTTAAATAGTTATGCTATATGTAAGTTTTAGGTAAATAAAAGGATACCTGGGTGTACATCTGCAACTGAAAAGTGTTTTAATAATTTGCAGTATGCGAATTACACCGTTAATATTCGAAATAAGGTTATTATTATTGTCGAATGTATGCTGAATGTAACTATCTAAAGCCCGGGACGCAGTGTTACCAAACGCAAACACCACACGCTGGTGGACATGGAAAAAAAGCAGAGTATAATCTTAGTTAATTTCTATATGAAAGAAATTAATAGCTACAGAAAGATTAACCCAAGAAAGCTTTTATGAAAGCTTTCTTGGGTTAATAAGCCTTTCTTAATGTATTCGTCAGTTTGACCCCCCACAGCTTTCCAATGTGTTAGGATGAAAATGGATGAAATACAAGGAATTAGATTAAAAAAAAAAAGAATAAATTATATTCATTTGATTTTTTATTATTGCTTTTTGACTTGATATAGCTAAGTCTGAGTAAATTATCTTAAGCAATTTTGAAAAGGATAAAAAAAAGAGAACATGGCCAATAAATAAAGAATAAGAGCAATAATCATAAAATAAAACATATTTATATAGATATTCTCGATTTACATATTCATTCACATTACTATCCAAGAGAGTATACTGCAGAAAATAGACCTAGAGTAATCAGGTGGGAAAATCAGAAGTCAAATTTAGGCCTACTAAATGTGTATGCAAATTATTTAATTGATCAGAGGACAAAATTAGTTTAATTACACATTGCAATTAAAGAATATTGATGGCGTAATGTATTAATTGTCGGCTGTAGGAGACGAACTGACGACGCCCTAGTAGTACAGTACGATACGTGGGTCAAGACTTGAGCGGCAGAAAAGCCATCTTCAAAATGCTTATCCTCTCGCGAAGCTTAAGTTGAGAATAAAATTAGAATTCGTGGACTCATGGGTATATTATCTTTGATGTGCTGAATAAATCTGCTAAATTTTAATTATTATTTCAAGTGTAACATCTTTGAAAGGAAATACTGTTTATTGATAAGTAAATAATCTGGCACCTGCATATGGAAATATTTCCAGAACGAACAATGAATGAAGAAACTACGCCAATAGTTTGAATGCTGACTGTACTAATGAACAGTCTTGCGCTCTGTGCATCAGTCATCTGCATGGTTTGGGGTTCATTTCTCGGTTGCTGCTCCCTCTTCTAACTGAGCGCGAAATATGCCTATAATGCTATCGGTGTTTTCACTGACAATCCTGGAGTATTTGTGCTTACCGTGACTTCTTGCTCATTGAAAATGCCACATTTATTAAGAAATCACTGCGTAGCTATTGCTTGAAAATTGTGGGTGGGAACACAGCCTTTATAAATGGGTCTTTTGCAATATCACATTTGAGTTCCCTTTCATGAGGGTAATAAAGTGCTCTTATCTTGGCTTCCTTTTTAGTTTGTAGACATTTATTCTTTTTTCCATGTAATCATCTACTTGTGATTATGACACATACTTGTTTTCTTATGGCATGTTTTGTCATTTATATGTATTCTAAGACATTTATTGTCTTATAACAGACTTATTGTATGTTTTCCTTTGCTTAGTTATTTTTCATATATTTACCTGAGGTTTTAGTCTTCCTTTTCACGAAGATGAGGTTATAGTCCACAGGGGAAAAGAAAAGATGAAATTCATTTTAGCTCAACAAAAGTTGACTGTACATTCAAAGTAGAATATCAGAAACAGAAAAATAAAAATACGCATTGGTCATTGAGATGCAGGAAAGTCAGTTACTGTAACGACCTACTTAAAATGATTTACCACCAGTTCTAAGGTTTCAAAACAAAAATATTTGTTACAACAATTCATTTAACAATGAAAAAATTATCTTAGCGAAAGGACAACATTGCTTAGTTTGCAACCGCATGGCAAAAGGAGCCGTTCGACAAAGTCGCCTTATGTCACAGCAATCAAGCATAACACATATAAATTGAAACAATCCTCTTTTTTCAATGATTTATAACTATTCAACGGTTTCATAACATAGAACAACGTTTCAAACACTTTTACAGTGAAAAGAAGTCTTTGTTTAGTTTGCACTGTCCTTTAACTATATGTAAGAAGAGAGGATCTGTTTTAAATACCCTGAATGATTATTAAGATTTCTGCAATTACTTGTGGCAATGCATGCAGCACTTTCAAGCTGACATCTCTCTTCATAATTATTCCGTTTCAGCAGTACTCGAGAACAGTTCCACAAAATGGCGTCATTAGATGATTGATTATGGACATTAATGGCATTGCTACTATCATTTCTCTTGATACTATATTTGTGCTGACTTTTTCGCACCTCAAGTTCCTTTTTCGACTGTCCAATATAGTACTTCTTACATGAACATGGGATCTGATAAATATTAGCTTTATCATATTTAGGACCATTTCTTATAAGATTGTTGCCTATTGTGTTGGGGAAAGAAAATCACAATCCCAAACCCAGCACTTTCAAAGAATGTACAATGTTTTCTAAGGTAGGGTGATAAGGCAAGACCTAATTACTTAGGGTTTCTCTAGTTGGTTTAGCGTTAGAATAAAAAGATTTACGAGATAATCTAAGACATTCTTGAACGTCTTCATTATTGTATCCGTTTTTATGGCAATGGAACGGATATGTT
>NC_087220.1:6245831-6250831 GCF_015104395.2 Macrobrachium nipponense
AGTTTTTTTTCAATTATTGCATTAGCGTTTTCTCAAAAATTGATTATTTGGTAACATTTTATTCGATATTTATTTTTCAAAATTACATTGCTTTGAGCATTTTCTCAAAAGTTTTTGATTATTTTAGCAACATATTCGATATTTTTTTTCAATTATTGCCGTTAACATTTTCTAAAAATTGATTATGTTTAGTAACATATTGCGATAGTTTTTTTCAATTATTGCTTATAAGCATTTTCTCAAAATTGATTATTTTTAGTAACATATTCGATATTTTTTTCAATTAGTTGTTAACATTTTTTCTAAAAATTTTTTTTGATTGATATTCGTAACAATTACTTCGCATAGTTTTTTTTATTAGTGCTTGCATTTTCTCAAAATGATTATTTTAGTAACTATTCGATAGTTTTTTCAATTATTGCATTAGCATTTTCTCAAAATCAAAATTGATTATTTTAGCACCATATTCGATAGTTTTCTCGAATATTAGGCTTAGTAAAACTATGTCTTCTCACCTTCACTATCAAGAATACTTTCGCATTGTATCGTTTGTCATAACAATAATTACGAGGGAAGCGAAGTTATTACTTGAAGAGGGCTCATTTCTGGCGGTCGGGCGCGTCCCTACGTTATTCAAATGCTGTTATTTTCAAAGAATTGGCGATAAAAGAAAAATTATTGCTGCATTGGGTTTCTTTGATTTTTTCACCGAATTCGAGGTTTTCTCGAATGCTAGGCTTAGTAACACTGTCTTCTCCACTCAGATATAAAGATTGTTTCAGGAGTATCTTTTGTCATATTAATAGCAGCTTGATGTTAGAAGTCTATTTGGAATACAATTGACAATAACGTTAATGTAGCAGAGAGTTTCGAGATTCCTAATTAACCCTTTGCTAATCTAACTTAGAGCTTCGCAAGTTATGGCTTTAGGGAGCATTTCTGGCGGTCTGCCACATCATGTCCCAAACGCTTTATCAAATGTTATTTCCCTAAAAGCATTGAAGACAAAAGAAAAACTCTTTCAGCAGATAAAAACTTAAATCTTTAAATTTCATTCCAAACAAGAGTTAATTTTCAAAATATCATAAATGCACATTTAAATAATGTTACCCTTTGATGGTTTACCTTGAAGCTTCACGAGTTATAGCCTCTATATATATATATATATATATATATATATATATATATATTATATATATATATATATATATATATAATATATATATATATACCCATGTTGATATTTTTTTATCATACCTCCGGGAGTATTCTGTCGTGAGTGCGTCCCTTTGGATTCTCTTAGGTGTCTTGTGGTTTTTTGGAGAAGGAAGGATGAAGTCCGTTCTTTCTTTGTACGTTTACAGGAGGCTGTTGTCGTTTTATACTTAGGCGTCTGCTATTTAAATCTGTGGAACCTGGCCTCTCTATGCTCAATCTCTTTACCTTCTAATAATTCTTCCAATGGTTGGTTTACAGTCACTTGAATAAGAGCCCCTTGGTGTAGGTGAATTTGCAATCGCCGTCATAGAGTTGTAGTGTGTGACCCTACTCAGATGATTGCCTGAGGGCATCGACATGTCCCTTCAGTATAGTTTGAAATTTCAATTTACCACGTTGGCCCGTCCAGACTCCCACCCACATATCCCTGTGGGGGTGAGGTGTTATTTCGCTAAATGAGGACTGCTGCCCCAGGTTCGAGCAGGAGTATACTCGTGAAAAGAACGCCCGTGTTTTTGATTGTCTTGGGTGGCATCGTTGACTAAAATAATCACTCTCATGGTTTTGACCTCAATCTTCTAAAACCGACTATGATATTGCCTGGTTAGGCCAGATATCGTCACTGGTATGTCAACCATACATAACCAACTGAACTTTTGCTGATAACAAACCCAGTTATTAGTTAAAGAGTTGCCGCAAATATGATAGTTTCTTTTTCATGAAGAATAGTATGCAATTGGCAACGCCACACGTACGCCTTGACCTATAATAAGAGAGTTTGTAAAATGCCCAGGGCCACTCCCCTCGGGCGGTAAGGACAACCGGCCATATTAGTCGCCTTTGGCACCACAGTATTGTTTGTAGCCTGCCTGTTCTCCAAGCTTTACATCCTAATAAAGGTAGTGGATTTGTCCATATTCAATCGTGAATGGTTAAGGCTAGAGTTTTCCTCTTAAAGGCGAGTTGCTGGGGAGGGATGGTGCTTTCTTCAATCAGTATTTCTATCGGCCAATGATCTCATCGATATATCGGCCATACATCATCGGTAACGGGAACGGGTGGGAATTGAAGGTTCTTCTTCCCTCTACATCTACCATGTACCGTACATGTTGACAAATAGGACGCCAAGGGGGGGGGGGGGGGTGGGGGGGGTTCCATAGCGACACCCCATGTGCGAAGAGGGGCCCATTTGGAGGAGGTTCGAAGGGCATCTTCTGATATGTCAAAGGGCGCGGCATCTGAATATATATATATATATATATATATATATATATTATATATATTTAGTATATATATCATATATATATATATATATATAACATATATCTATATATATATATACTATATATATATATATATATATATATATATTATATATATATATATATATATATATATATATGCGGACGTGTGGCGGTGTATATATATTTACCATGAAATTGATAAAAAAAATAATTTCTACACATTATTGCAATAATTTTTTTTTTTTCTTAAATTTTTGCTGAAAATGAAATAATTTTTAATAATAAATAAAAGTGAAATTATTTTTTGAATGATATAGATACCTTCAAACTATACAACATCTAATTGTTCTCTTAATAATAAAATGAAAGTGAAAACAATGAAATGTCATTGAATATGGTATAATGTAATAATGTTTTCTATAATTTCAACTACAAAAGACTAAAATAAAATGCATTTATGTTCTATATTGCAAAAGAAAAAAAAAGGAAAACGAGTAGACTACACATTCATTCCTACCGTTTGTAAAATGAAAGAAAAAAATGGGCGTTAAAATAACTTGAGAAAAAATATAACGTAGACCCGACATGAAAGAGAAAGCAGTTCCTTTTATTGCAACGTCCAGAGAGAGAGAGAGAGAGAGAGAGAGAGAGAGAGAGAGAGAGAGAGAGGTGGGGGCGGGATGAGGGGAGACCTTTTGAATTCCATACCATTTTTTTTCCTTCCTAATCCTCTCTTTATTTGTTTCATTCCCTCTAATTCTAATTTTGTGAAATTTTCGCTGTTGTCGTGTTTCTATTTCTAATGATTATCTTTTGCTTTAGAGGTGGTAAGTACCCTTCCATGTTCTGCTCGGTTCTCTTTCATTCCTCATCGTTTTCATCCCTTTCTTCGACTCTGGACAGACCGAAATGTTCGTTATCTCTTCTCACAATTCGAAGTAAAACTAGTATAGAATCTTGACAGTATAAACGAAAAAACACACGCGCAAAAACAAAAAGCTGCTGAATATTTTTTTTTTTTTTTACAATGTGAGAATAAACTTTCTCTCGGGAATATTGTTTAAACTTTTTACAGTTTAAATTAGATATTTTTGCGCTTTTCTTTTTAGATTGCATCTTACTTTCTTTTTAAAATTATAATAAATACAATTTATAAAGTTAGATTTCCCGTAACATTTCCAAACTTCTTTTATACCATTATTGTATTTTATCCCTCATTGTGACCATCTCTAATAATTAGTTAAACTTCGTGGAGAACAAACATGAAAATCAATATTATTAGATTTATTATACAAAGTCACAGCTTCCCATCATTCCTTAGAATGATGGGAAGCTGTGACTTGAAAGAAACTAACTTTTGCAAATATTTTTCCAAGAAAAACGCCAACCTATTCTAATCTGCTTATGTCTGTGTGGCCAATATTCCAAGTTGAAGCTAATGTCATTTAATACTAATATGCGAGACCTCACTATGAAAGTATTCATAAGGCAAAAGATGCCGGTAAAGCTTTGTGCTTGCAACTTGCAAGAAACAAGTTTAAACCCTTCTTGCTTTAATTATCAGGAAGATTAATTATATTGCTGTGAGCATACGTATCACATCGCAGGTTGATGGTCAAGACAAATTCTTGTTGTCATGGACTGCACGTTCTTATTCCTATGGTTAAATCAAGGTTAAAAGGAGCTTGGCAGTTATTGATAGCTTTCTTCTTTATTTTATCAAACTGCCAGAATGACTAATTGCATTTAAGTGTAAATCAAAAGACCAAAGTCAAACCGAGGCTTTCTAAATAAGGTGCCTTTATCCCAAAGTATAAACATTAATTTCATGAAGCTACTTATCTCAATCGATTCAAATTAATTCTGTTGTATCTAAATGGCCGTAAGGAATGATTCTTCAAACAAATATACAATGAATTCAAAATAAAAAAAATAATTATTCTTTGTTTTCTTTTTTTTTTGCACATGATAGGATATTAATAACTGTTCTAAAGTTTGAACATATTATTTTATGTTTTGCATGTCTAGGTAAAGAGAAAATAAACGTAGTTCTTTCTACCTGTGCGTCCTCGTAGAATATGCTATATGACTCTAAATTTAAAACCTTAATGAGTCACACTTATTTAAAGACAGAGTCTGTATCGTAGTTGTGGGAAGAGTGAACAATAAAATTGACTAGAACATTTTAGAATTCTTTCTAATAAAAAAGACATTTCCAACTCTAAATACCCAGTTTTCATCGACACATTTGTTTGTTGCCTAATTAGATGTTTTACAGACATGGTGTCATTGTTTTTTTTTAAATCATTTATTTCCATCTCTCCCCTTCCACTACTCGAGTGCGTTTTGTGTGTAAATTTGTGGTGTATCTGTTTTCAGCTTGTCTTTTACCTTATACTTTTTATCTATTTTCTGTGTTTGTCTTCATTATAATTTATACGAGTTCTTTTAAATATAAACTAGCGTCTAATATTACTTCGCCGTTGAAAATGAGGCTGGAAGGTTAGTCGCAAAACGTCGGCCAATAAACTACTTTTA
>NC_087220.1:6255831-6273331 GCF_015104395.2 Macrobrachium nipponense
ATCCTCTTTTGCCTGCAATTACATTTTTTTACAAGTTATGAAGTCAATCTGTACAATCAGTCTGGCCGTTGTGTTTGTGTTCCTGTACAAAAAAAAAAAAAATCATATTTTCCCATTGTAGTTTGTGGTCTTCTTCCCAAAAGTGCTTGGCCACTACCGACGTCTGATTATAGTGTCTTATGTTCTGGATGTGTTGTCTGCTTCGTCCTTTGCATGATTTGCCGTTGTCACCAAGTAACGCTCTTCAATGTCTAGATACGCTGCCATAAATAACCCATCTCTTGACTTTTTCCCCTCTACCAAGTTTTTATTTCTACCTATTCTATTCCTACCGGCGTTCATGCAACTGCCTATCAATTTGAAATTATCTAGCTTTTTGTTGATGGGTGCAATGATGTTGTTGTACAGGACTGTAATTTTCACTTCCCTTTCAAATGTTCCTTTTCTGTCTTTTCCCTCTCCCCAAAACAGTTTTTCCTTGTCTTAATGTGTGCCCGTTCCAACCAATACTTAGCGTATCCTGATGTCCTAAAACTCTCCCTCAGGTATTCCAGCTCTTTATCTAAGAAATCGGAACTGCAAATCCGAATTTTTTGCTTATGACTAGAGATCATATGTATATGTATGAATTGGTGTATGTCTTCTTCGTGTGTACGTTAAATTTTAAAATTTTCCCTTGCTTTATTACCAGTACGTCCAAGAAAAGGATTTCTCCCTTCTTCTCTTCTATTGTTAATTTGATTTGTTCATTTACTTTGTTTATGTTTCCTAGGATCTTGTGTAGTTCTTTCCTTTCTCTTTTGTAGATAATAATTTGATAATGTTTAAGTTCCCTTTATTTAATTTACCCACCTCTTCCGATTCAAACCATTCCATAAAAGTGTTACCAATGGGTTCGAGTCTTTCCTTAGTCTTTAGTAACCACTCATTATTGCAACTGCTCCCTTAAGTTATCATTAACGTTAGATTTATGCTAATGAAATCTAGTATTCGGTAATCGTTACAGATGCGCTAATTGTGTTGCTGCGGAGGCTAGAATCTCACCTCATGTTGCTCCGGGATTCTTCCTCCTTCTTTGCGTCTCCGTTATACCACGGGCCCGGCCACCTCCGGTCACCTGTTCATCTATTACATGATCTGGTTCTTTATCACTTACATTTTTGTTACGGACCCTGACGTCCCCCTCAAACCCATCAGGTTTTATCTATTCTCTTACATAAATTGTGTCTGGAAATATAATTTTTTTAGGCTAACCCTCAGAGTTAGCATAAGCATTCCTCATTTTGAAATAGGCCGTCAGGCTTCTTTCATTCTTTAGGATTTTGTCCCTTCCTGATCAAGGTTTTTATACAATTAAGTAAGCTCCCATATCCGTTGCATACGCAATAGGGACAAAAACCTGCAAGTGGTGACATTTCCCGAGATTCCTGTTAATTGATTGGATTAGTGCAATCATTTGTCAAAGCAATTATCAGCAATGAGCACAAAAATCCCCATAAGAGCACATGAAGAGAAAAACAGTTCTCACAACAGGTAAGGTGTTATTCTTTATCTTAGGTATTTAACTGTTAGGACTAAACAAATTCTGACTGCCATAAGAGACAGGCTATTTCCGAGGCCACGTACATAATAATTTAGCTATTAGAGAAGAGAGAGTAATTAACCAAACGCCTTAGCCTTTATATTAGGGGAGATGAGAAATGTTATTTTAAAGGAAATAGTGCCATATATCGTTAGCCAGTTTTACCTCGAGAAATTGCGTGCCCCAAGCAGACAAGAATTAGCTAAAGGTTAAACTAGGATCTAAAGGTTAAACTAGCATAACTCCGTAGTTGCACTACGAAATAAAAATGAGAGATGTGCGACATCAAGATTAAAAAAAGAAGCTAGGAATTAAGGTAAAGTAAAAGGCTAAAAAGTGGGCCCAAAGGACGCTACGAAATGTAATCATTTTGAAATTAATGGTAAACAAGTAAGGTTTAAATTTCCGCTTAAGTTAACATAGTACACCCATAGACGAGAGACAAATTTCTGATTAAAAATTACTGAACAAAGTAACTAATTTTCATTTATCACCATATCTCTCTCTCTCTCTCTCTCTCTCTCTCTCTCTCTCTCTCTCTCTCTCTCTCTCTCTCTCTCTTAGTACATGTAAAATTATCTAATACTCTGTTGATTTTATGTCGGAGATTCATGAGAAATTTCCATTAATTCTGATATTTTTCAATAATTTTGCCCCTTTCTCCTCTGTATGTTGACATTTATAGCCAGAGGCTTAATTTACATTACTCTCTGACTTTTGCATAGCAATTTTAAAGCAAGGAATTTTTAGTTTATTACGAAGATTTTGGTCTCAGTGTAAGTCGTCCTACTTCAGCTCTTCTGTCGTGTCTTCATGAGGTGCTTTAATCTAGCACCTGTTTCTGTGGCACTGCAGATTTCTCCAAAGATTTGTACTCAACGCAGCTTGGGATAGAGAGATTCATAGTCTCTCATTGAACATGTTAATTTCTCTCTCTCTCTCTCTCTCTCTCTCTCTCTCTCTCTCTCTCTCTCTCTCTCTCTCTCTCTCTCTCTCTCTCTCTCTCTCCTTGCAATTATTCTTCTTAATGCCTTTTAATCTTTGTTATACGCCATGACGTATACCAATCAGATCTCTGGTTGATGATACTGCTGTTGCAATATGCAGAATCTATAGTCTCCTGAAAATATACTTTAGCTGTACACAAAGGCATAATATATGTGGAAATGCATCGTAAAGAGTTTTCAGTGGTTTAGCTGAATATTGCAACAAGAACCAAATAAAGTAAAATGAAATTACTGTTTTTCTCGACGTATTAGTATTGGTGAAGAAGCGCAACTGAGAACCAACATGCATTTGTATTGAAGAGCTACTGTTATCATAAAACTAATGATTTCAGGAAGAAAAATGATTAAACGCTTATAAAAAAATAATAGTTCCTCGAATCTAATTAATCCATCAAGAATCTGGATAAGAAATCAGTAGAACTGTTGAAAGAGGAGAAGGAGATGCCCCTCACTTCCCACTGGCTACCGATGATTATTTAGAAGCTCAAGAATGATAACCTGCTCAAACCTACACTTAGCCAGGTCCTGATAACATTATGGTCAAATATCTAAATACCCTTTAAACTCTATATCCCTAACAGCAATTTTTTCTTAAACTGTCAACAGACTTTTTGAAGGCTTTGCAGGACTTTGTTAATGAAGGCATTTTATTGTATGTAAGGATGACAACATGTGACCTCGATATTCCTACGGAGGTCTTATTTATTCTCCAGAAGGCAAATAATAAAAGGCCCTTATCATCTCTCATCAAGGACATCTTCACATTCAGTGTGTCAATGCAGCTGTGGGTTAATAGTTGAGAGAGCTCTTCACTGATTCCTACATGAGAGAAATCTAAAAGAAAGTCTTTCTTCATCCACCTATTTAATCTACTTATGGCTGACCCAGAAGATGATACTGCATTAATAAAATGAACTTAAAAAAATCTTGAAACGTGCCTGTCAAAGAAACTCTTAGATACCCTCCCTTTCCTTGATGTTAAGGCAATTCAAAGCCCAAACAGATACTCTATAATGGTCTTTGCAAGACTTTCCATCTGGCAGAATAAGTATGCAGACGCCCACAAAGAGGACATTATGAAGTTAGCATTTTGAAGGTTCTCTCGCATTGCTCTGTCTGAGCTAAAAATAAAATGAAATTGTCAATGAAACCACGTTTCAAGTCAATATTGAGTTATTCAACAAGAAGCTAATCAACAGACAACGATGGGCTGGAATAATTGGTGTGGAGAAAGCACCACAATGCAAACCAAGAGAGGAGCCCTTTAACCGAAACTATACTGCAAAGGCATAATATATCAGAAATATTATCAATATAAAGAATCTCAGACATATAATAACATATCGAAAAAATCTCCATAAGGCAAACCTCCCTCTCATAAACAACGATGAACCACCCCCTTAAACACTTTGTAATAATGCTACATATCAATTTCAATGCTACAATGACCTTGACAAAATGTCTATATTCGGCGAACATTTCATAGAAATTCGATTTTGGTCAACTACGTACAAATAACTTTTCACATTTTTACAAATTTTTTAAAGACCTATTCCAATTCAGTCTCTGATTTAATCAGTCTGCACAAGATCTTGAGTGTCACAGTTTCATTTCCTAATCTACCTTTTTTTGGCAATAAACGTGTGAAATCAGAATGAATACGTTGCACACTTCTCCATATTTTAAATTATGATAACTAAAGAAATTCGTACTCTTATTCTATTATTTTGACATTTTTTCTACATTTTATAATTATAAGAATAAACATGAGCAATAAGTTTGAATACTGCTACTTAATAAGCACAAAAAAAAAAAAATTATTCCTTCTTTTTCCATTAGCGTATTTTTTCTCCCAACTTATAAATCAAAGGATAAACTTTTACCCGTTAATCACCCAATAAATTTGGGGTATCTTTCCTCTCATTTTTATTTGTGTTTGTGGCTATTCTACCATAATTGTCCTCTTTAACCTCAAATAACATTTTTCGTTAAAAATTCCCAAATATGTAACTTTATTATTCTTCATCCTAACTTATCGCGGACAACTACACACAACTGTTTCTAGAATGAATCTTTCCTATTTCTGAAAAAAAAACCTTTCATCTTATTCTTGTTCTCTTTCTATCTTTCCGATAACATAATCCATTGCCTCTTCCTTCAGCGAAACCCAAAATCAAATAAGAAACGCCTACCGTATCTCACTGACATATTAGCTTTCCAACCTCTTGCTAGAACCGAACGCTCTGCAAATTCTCGAACACAAAAAGTTTCCATTTGCAGTATCCTGTGGAAGCATTTTCTGGTTCCCTGGGAGTTATTCACACCGAATGAAGACATTGATCAGCAGCACCAGTGGTGATGGAAGGAAAGATACATTCTGGCATATATATATATATATATATATATATATATATATATATATATATATATATATATATATATATATATATATATATATATATATATATATATATATCAGCAATAGAGGAGTTCCGAGGAAATCGGAGACGAATAATAAATATTAAAACCAGGGCTTGAATGAAGAGCATCTTTATTTGCGACTAGTTTCGGAGATTTACTTTCCTCCGTCATCGGGCAATCTATGATGGAATATTAGTTACACTTAAAATCAATGAAGTAATGTAAGTTATACTAAAATTAACAAAGCTAAATGAAATGAAATTACACAATTACCAAACAAAATAACCTAAACCCGCATCAAAATCTTAAAATATATAGAGAAATACACAATATTTGTTGTCAAAGAGAGCACAGCAGTTCAACAGACCTTTCATTATCTTTTAGGGTATACAGAGACTCAACCACTCAGAGCTCCATTTCGTTGGTTCTGTGAGTAAGGACAGAAAAGGAATCTAAATTGATAGGATGGTCATATTCTCCAGAGTGTTTACGAATAGCACTAAATGGTGATTTGCTTAATGGCTTATTTGTCCTAACAGATCTTCCGAGATGTTCGAAGATGCGTACCCTAAACTGTCGCTTAGATTTTCTAATGTACATTGCACTACAGCAATGACACTTGTACTTGTACACAGTAAATGACTGCAGTTCAGTGGGTATCACATCCTTGAACCTGAAGAATTTTTATAATGTAGATTTTGGCTTAAATACCACTCGGATGTTTATTTGCGGGTAGAATTCATGCAAAAGTTTGGTTAACTTTACTTAACATTAAAGGACTTTTTTCCAAAAAATCCGATGGGAAAATACATAACTGCTCTGTTTACACTAACAGTTGTAGATTTCGGAAGTAATAATTTTTTAAGCTACTTTCCTATATACGTATGGCGTAAAACCTTTGCTAAAGCCATTGAAAATGAGCACTGCCTTTATGAAATTAAACTCTAGGGTCACATTAACATAATTTGTACATATATTAGAAGCTCTCGATGTTAAGGTCGTAATCAAATTTCTCTTGAACTGAAGAGGGATAAATGAGGACATTTGGGTGGTCAAACCCGTGAAAGTGGGTTTCCTAATAAACAGATGTGATAAACCCGTTTCACTGTGGCTGCTCTCTTTGAAAACAAACATCGAGTATTTTTCTATATTTTAAGATTTTGTTGCGGGTTTAGGATATTATTTCTTGTAATTGTGTAATTTTATTTAATTTTGCTTTGTTTCATGTTAATTTTAAGTAACTTATATTACTTCATTGATTTTTAAGGGGTTTTACGTGAAATAACTATATACCCTTATAGATTGCCGATGACGGAAGGAAAATAAAATCTCCGAACTAATCTCAAATAAAGATGCTTATCATCCACGCCCTGTTTTTGTAATTATTATACACACACACATAAATATATATATAGATATATATATATATATATATATATATATATATATATATATATATATATATCAATAAAGATATATGCCACGAAGGAAAAATAAACGAAGGAGGATCTGCAAGATCTTTCGACGTTAAACGTCCTTTCGTGATTCAGTTATACACACACACACACACACACACACACACCACACACACACACACACACACACACACACACACATATATATATATATATATATATATATATATACATATATATATATATATATATATATAATATATATATATATATATATCAATTAAGACTGACTAGGTCAATGACCTGGCTCAATTTGGATGCCTTTGCTACACGGACAACTTAATGGTAACTACGAAGGACCAACAAAATGGGGGCAGCGAACAGAATAAATAAAATAATTAATGTGAAAAGTATACTAAACTACCAAATTGGTTCAAAATAAAACAAAAAAATCAAGTGTGATTTCACAAAAATTACAAGGAATATTACAGGGGTTTCTATACTAGAACCCATGGGACTGTAGGCTACTCTAAACAGAGTTACAAACAAAAACTAGTGCCATACAAGGTACGAGTAGAAGTAGCTAAATTAATTAGAACTAATTTCTAACGTTAACAAGTAAAAATAAAACATGATTTCCTCCGGCGGAGAAAATGCACCACTCAAAACAGTTTCTGTGTTCACTCTTGGTAAATGTAATTTGCAGTTGTTTATAATAACACCGTTGCTTGAAACACAAGTAGGCACAACAGTACTGCTGGTAAATCCGCAATACAGTCTGAGCTGTAACGACCGAAGCTTAGATATTCCAAGAATTTACTTCAATTAAGGTACAAGCATAAAACAAAACTTTAAGCAATTTCTCACTATATTTCAAGCAAAATATTTAATCGAATCATGTTGCCAAGATACAACTAAATCACAATTGAAGAGTATGACTATAACACCACACGATATAATTATATCACTGCAATAGCCCACTGAAATTGAGTTTGGGAAACTAATACAAAGTAAGATGGATGATCTAGGAATGGAAATGGAGAGGATGTTAAGAATGGGAACTGGAATTACAGACACAAGTTTCTAAATGATAGTACAGTTTTCTCGGCACATTACCTGATGTAGTCAGTGGACTTGACATTCGTTGCTGAATGAGCCTGTTGAGATGATGGTCGAGTTAACATATTTCTTGTTACCAATGAAGGGAGTAAGCAGGGTGCGAGTGGAATGGCTGGTGGAACAAGGGACCGTGGTATGATGTTGGCCTAAGTTGGTGAATTTGGGTTTCGTCTGGAGTCTGTCTCTCAACTCATTATGGATAGCTGGGTCCAGAGATATGTATGGACGTAGAGTATCGTGATAGGGTCTACTGCTTGACTACTATACTGCTTACCTGCTCTACTGCTTAACTGATGGCCTCCTGCATTACTGCAACCCTAGGTCCTTATGTCCCTGTCCATGGCTGCCATCTTGGATGTTTCCCAATTAGTGGTATCTTTCATTTAATCTTCCAAGGAAGACTTTCTGAATCCCCAGGCAGTGCTGGAAGAGAACAGTATTTCGCCAGAAAGGAATGTCTTTCTTGCCTACAATAAAGAAGGGGCATCACAAGGGAGGGAGAGGTTACTAGGTGCAAAGGGCAAAGGTCAGGTTTATCCTACGGTCAACTTCAGCCTCACATCCTCCCTCTTAGCTTAAATTCGATCCTAAGTATTTAAACTTTTCTGCCTGTTTTATAATCGAGCCTCTTCTTTCTTGGATTACTATTATGTCTCTATTTTCATTACTGCTCAGCAAAATCATTGATTTATTCACATTCACCTTTAATCTACCCTCTCTAAAGACTCCTGCCACTCTCCAACCCTTCCCTGTAGGTCCTCCTCATTTTAAGCAGTGATCACCAGATCGTCGGCATACAGCAAATTCCACAGCTCTTTATTACTGATTTCTTCATTCAACACATCTATAAGAGTACAAAAGTGAATGAACTGAGTTACATGATGCACTGGTATATACAGAAGGCAGGAGGTTTACAATTGGTGGGTTGGTTAGTGGACTGCATTTCCAATCCTGGTGAGATGATGACGCAATCGGACCCGGAGGCTTTGTGATCTTGTAGGCCTAACCGGTGTTCCTGGCTGTGGGTTGGTGTTGGCTCTGTACTAGTTTATAGATCCCCCAGGGTCGTCGGCATCCGGCTCTCTCTCTCTCTCTCTCTCTCTCTCTCTCTCTCTCTCTCTCTCTCTCTCATATATATATATATCAGTTTTTAGCGCCAGCTGATTAATTACAATATTATTTCTCCTGTATATGGACAACTATATTTACAAAAAGGGAACAAGTATTTAAGCAGAACGTTTAGATCTGTCCGTAACATTGACTATTCTTTTATTAAAATATCAAAGTAAATACAAAGAGCTCGGGTGAAGTTTTCTGTGGCCCTTTGGACAAAGGAAAACGACATAATTATCAGGAACGTCAGCTTCCTCGACGGGGAACCAGGTCGCGTCCCTCTCATTTCTCACTTTAAAAGTCTCATTAAGATCTTGCGGTAATTCTTTATTAAACCTCCCATTAATTATTTTTACATTAAATGTGCTCTCTCTCTCTCTACTATATATATATATATATATATATATATATCTATATATATATATATATATATATATATATATATATATATATATATATATTATAGATATGTATATATATATATATATATATATATATATATATATATATATATATATATATATATATATATATATATATATATGATATATATATATATATATATATATATATATATATATATATATAAGTATATATATACATATATGTATATATATATATATATATATATATATATATATATATATATATATTTATATATATAAATTATATGTGTGTGTGTGTGTGTGTGTGTTTATGGATATATTCTTTCATATTAATGGAGATATAAACCTTCGCCTGACTGGTGCTTTCGAAAATCCAATTAAAGCACATGTAACTTTTTAGTGCCCATTTGTTTTTTTCATGAAAATATCGGAACTTCAGACGGGCTTATCTACAACGAACTAAAGAAAATTCAGGTAAATATCACTAGAAACATATTTTCATTTAACTTTGAAATAGTTGCGCTAATTTCTCAATGAGCTCCTTTTTCATTGAAATTAGTCAATATAAATAGTAAGGTTTCATTAATCTATTTTGACAAAAGGATAAAGTATGATTTTACTTATTATGGAAAAACGTGTTACTTTTAACTGAACTATGTACCTTGGATCTCGCAAATCCAGGACGGATATTTAAATAGCGTTATATTATCTTATACTACTAATTTACAAATTTATAAATGGGTAATTTGCTTGACTTTCTTATTACAAAGGAATATACCTTGAAAGTAGAAGAAGAATTATCAATAACATTTTAAACTTATCATTCTGTCCTCTGACAATTTCCCATTCGTAGCATAACTAAAGCTCACCTTCAACCAACGTTTAGCCCTGAGTATCCACAAAACCTTTGACTTGTTATAATGCCAGAATTACAGTCTGTCTCGCCTCCCTTAGCATTACATCTCAAGAATCCACACTCTTTTCCTTAGTCGTTTGTTTTTTCTTGTTACGTGAAACGTTTTGTCCAAATGTTTATAATAACCTTTATCCCGTAACTGGAAGCTGTATTATATGCACGGGAATAAGTAAGTCTCAGGCAATGTAGGTATAAGCGATACCCATAGCTTGGGATACTAATATACCAATTCCCAAAGTAGAGGAAATGCTGGTGTAAAATTGTGGACTCTTGGTTTGATTAAACATCGGTAGCATTCATACTTTAGTACCTGAAGAAATCCTGGCAAAAGAACACGATCGTTTCAGCTTAAATGTTTGAAATCACCATATGCCCTGCATGGTCATGGGGTTTGCAGATCCATGGTGTTCACTAGTGTTACAAAATGCTAGGAAAATATGCCTTTATTGCTCCTCTTATCCTGACTCACATCTTCTTTATGACCTAAGACTCTCATTACTTGAACATCCATGTAGCCTTTCATTGCTGACATTCTTAGTTTCATTCTTACTTATATTTCTTCTCTCGTGCTTATTCTATCTTGTCTCCTCTATCAGATAATTCCAAATTTTCCTTGTTCATGCAGTTTAAGTAGGTTAGCAATTTAGACGACTGAAAATAAGTGAACAATGAAGCAAAGGCTATCAATCTCAGTTCTCCATTATCGTTTCCTGGCAACCTACTAGTCAACAATCAATCCGGTCTCTTAATAGTAGGAAACGATTAAGAAACCTTCCGACTCACTGGCTTCGACTGTAGTATGATAATTACATAAACACCGGTACTTACAGACATAGAATTATAAAAATACATTGAGTAAAATTAAGAAGAAACTGAGATGAAACATCTCTGACAAATATTTCAGTCTCACAATGAATCTTCAAAACCCAATGTTGTAAATACCACTTATTACAGGAGCCGTTTCGTTTTTGCAAAGGTATCTTAAAGGTATCTTAAAGTGACAATTGTTATTACCTGATTGCTCTATCTCTCTCTCTCTCTCTCTCTCTCTCTCTCTCTCTCTCACACACACACACACACACACAGGGAAGAAAGAGAAAGAGAGAAGAAACATTTACAGTGGAACTGTATTCTACCAAAGCCGTTCATAAGACATTTGTCAGGTATTCCCATCTGCAAAGAAAGGCAATTTGGCCGATCGTAAAATTCCTCTCTTTCGTTAGTTAATTCTCTAAGAGACGATAACACGCATGCTGGCCAAAATTAGAGGTAAGTGTATATTTATTTTCTTACTTCTGTGGCAGTTATTTCTGCTTAACAGCTAATATCCCCACGCATACAAACAACTACTCTCTATTATTCAGAAAACAAAGTTAAATAACATTTAGATTTGAGCGTACACTCACACTAAACAAACACCCACACACACTAGCACACACACGCACACGTGTGGGTCAGTGTCTGTGTGTGTGTGTGTGTAAAGGAGAGAGAGAGAGAGAGAGAGAGAGAGAGAGAGAGAGAGAGAAAGAGAGAAAGAGAGAGAGAACAATCAATTGTCATTCTAAGATACCTTTGCATTTTTAAAAACGAATAGGATACTGTGATCATTTGATATTTACTAAGTTCACACAAAAGAGAGAGGTATAATGAAGATTTAAAAAATTATTATATACAACAACTAGCAAAGGCTATGCAATAACTTACATATAATTTAAATGTGAAATTGTGAAATTCTAAAAATAAATCTGATATGGATGAAATTTATTCTTAAAATATAATACTATCAAGAATAATTTCGCATTGTATCGTTTGTCATAATAATAATCATGAGCAAAGCGAAGTTATTACTTGAACCGGGCTCATATCTGGCTGTCCGGCGCGACCCTAGCGCTATTCAAATATTATTCTCACAAATATTGACGAAAAAAGAAAAATTATTTCTGCAGATAAAACCTAACGTGTTTAAATTTCATTTTGCGTAAGAATTATTTCAAAAACATAAATTCAAATATTCAACATTGATGATTTCAGCACCTATTTCGATAGTTTTCTCGAATGCTAGGCTTAGTTCAAGAATCATTTCACAATGTATCGTTTGTCATATTAGTAGCAGCTTGATGTTAGAAGTCTATTTGGAATACAATTCACAATTACGTTAATGTAGCAAAGATATCCAAGATGCCAAGTTAACCGTTTGATGGTTTCATTTGAAGCTTCGCGAGTTATCGCCTTTAGGGTGCAATTCTGTTTTAATTATTGCATCTCTGGTGGTCCGGCACGGCATGGCCCAAACACTATTCAAATGCCAATACCTCCAAAAGTATTGAAGATAAAAGAAATACTCTTTCAGCATTTAAAACCTTAAATTTTTAAGTTTCATTCCATACAGGATTAATTTGTAAAATATCGTCAATTCACATTCAAATGATGTTAACCCTTTCATGGTTGAATTTGAAGCTTCACCAATTATTACCTTTAGGGCGCCTTTTTGGTATATATATATATATATATATATATATATATATATATATATATATATATATATATGTATGTATATATATGATTAAATAACCACAGTAGATGCCACGTGACTACACTGAGTAAGTGAATACCACAGGGAAATGATAGGCAGAAATCCAAGCGTTTTGTTTTCCTCTTTATTAAGACATTTTCAAGGACTGAATGAAAGACGAAAGCACTTGGTTTTCTACCTATCATTTTCCTGTGGTATTTGCTTATATATATATATATATATATATATATATATATATTATATATATATATATTATATATATATATATATATATACTATATATATATATATATATGCACATTAGGCAACCAATGGAATATATATTTTTCATATATATTAATTGAAGGGCGCGAACCACAACGGAACCAAGAATCCAGGACATACATGAATCACGGTGATGTGATAAGATAACATGGTATGGATGTGTGCGATAAAAGCATTTCAAGTTATGAAGGTCGAGGTGGGTTTCTGCCAACTCTAAAACAATGGATATCTGAGCGTGACAGTGATTTGTAGGTGAGAGGCGGTGTTAACTTATACCTCTCGTGATAGCCTTGTGGGTTAACATAGCTTCATTAAGCGTCCTGAATTCTAGGTTCCGTGTTCCGTGCCCATGAGCCGACGAATTTCTTATGAACTTAAAAAATAAAAATCCCCTTTGCTTAACTCATATGAAAATATATTAAGAAACATTTGTTGCTTAATGTGTATATTTGTATCACAGTGATGTAATAAGATATATATATATATATATATATATATATATATTATCTTATATATATATATATATAATATATATATATATATATATATATCTATATATATGGTGCTGAAATCATCAATGTTGAATATTTGAATTTATGTTTTTGAAATAATTCTTACGCAAAATGAAATTTAAACACGTTTTATCTGCAGAAATAATTTTTCTTTTTTCGTCAATATTTGTGAGAATAATATTTGAATAGCGCTAGGGTCGCGCCGGACAGCCAGATATGAGCCCGGTTCAAGTAATAACTTCGCTTTGCTCATGATTATTATTATGACAAACGATACAATGCGAAATTATTCTTGATAGTATTATATTTTAAGAATAAATTTCATCCATATCAAGATTATTTATTGAGAGAATTTCACAATTTCACATTTAAATTATATGTAAGTTATTGCATAGCCATTTGCTAGTTGTTTGTATATAATAATTTTTTAAATCTTCATTATACCTCTCTCTTTGTGTGAACTTACGTAAATATCAAATGATCACAGTATCCTATTCGTTTTTAAAAATGCAAAGGTATCTTAGAATGACAATTGATTGTTCTCTCTCTCTTTCTCTCTTTCTCTCTCTCTCTCTCTCTCTCTCTCTCCTTTACACACACACACACACAGACACTGACCCACACGTGTGCGTGTGTGTGCTAGTGTGTGTGGGTGTTTGTTTAGTGTGAGTGTACGCTCAAATCTAAATGTTATTTAACTTTGTTTTCTGAATAATAGAGAGTAGTTGTTTGTATGCGTGGGGATATTAGCTGTTAAGCAGAAATAACTGCCACAGAAGTAAGAAAATAAATATACACTTACCTCTAATTTTGGCCAGCATGCGTGTTATCGTCTCTTAGAGAATTAACTAACGAAAGAGAGGAATTTTACGATCGGCCAAATTGCCTTTCTTTGCAGATGGGAATACCTGACAAATGTCTTATGAACGGCTTTGGTAGAATACAGTTCCACTGTAAATGTTTCTTCTCTCTTTCTCTTTCTTCCCTGTGTGTGTGTGTGTGTGTGTGAGAGAGAGAGAGAGAGAGAGAGAGAGAGAGATAGAGCAATCAGGTAATAACAATTGTCACTTTAAGATACCTTTAAGATACCTTTGCAAAAACGAAACGGCTCCTGTAATAAGTTGGTATTTACAACATTGGGTTTTGAAGATTCATTGTGAGACTGAAATATTTGTCAGAGATGTTTCATCTCAGTTTCTTCTTAATTTTACTCAATGTATTTTTATAATTCTATGTCTGTAAGTACCGGTGTTTATGTAATTATCATACTACAGTCGAAGCAGTGAGTCGGAAGGTTTTTCTTAATCGTTTCCTACTATTAAGAGACCGGATTGATTGTTGACTAGTAGGTTGCCAGGAAACGATAATGGAGAACTGAGATTGATAGCCTTTGCTTCATTGTTCACTTATTTTCAGTCGGTCTAAATTGCTACCTACTTAAATTGCCATGAACAAGGAAAATTTGGAATTATCTGATAGAGGAGACAAGATAGAATAAGCACGAGAGAAGAAATATAAGTAAGAATGAAACTAAGAATGTCAGCAATGAAAGGCTACATGGATGTTCAAGTAATGAGAGTCTTAGGTCGTAAAGAAGATGTGAGTCAGGATAAGAGGAGCAATAAAGGCATATTTTGTTTTCCTAGCATTTTGTAACACTAGTGAACACCATGGATCTGCAAAACCCCATGACCATGCAGGGCATATGGTGATTTCAAACATTTAAGCTGAAACGATCGTGTTCTTTTGCCAGGATTTCTTCAGGTACTAAAGTATGAATGCTACCGATGTTTAATCAAAACCAAGAGTCCACAATTTTACACCAGCATTTCCTCTACTTTGGGAATTGGTATATTTAGTATCCCAAGCTATGGGTATCGCTTATACCTACATTGCCTGAGACTTACTTATTCCCGTGCATATAATACAGCTTCCAGTTACGGGATAAAGGTTATTATAAACATTTGGACAAAACGTTTCACGTAACAAGAAAAAACAAACAAACGACTAAGGAAAAGAGTTTGGATCTTGAGATGTAATGCTAAGGGAGGCGAGACAGACTGTAATTCTGGCATTATATACAAGTCAAAGGTTTTGTGGATACTCAGGGCTAAACGTTGGTTGAACGGGGAGACTTTAGTTATGCTACGAATGGGAACTTGGTCAGAGGACAGAATGATAAGTTTAAAATGTTATTGATAATTCTTCTTCTACTTTCAAGGTATATTCCTTTGTAATAAGAAAGTCAAGCAAATTACCCATTTATAAATTTGTAAATTAGTAGTATAAGATAATATAACGCTATTTAAATATCCGTCCTGGATTTGCGAGATCCAAGGTACATAGTTCAGTTAAAAAGTAAACACGTTTTTTCCATAAATAGTAAAAATCATACTTTTATCCTTTTTGTCAAAAATAGATTTAATGAAACCTTACTATTTATATTGACTAATTTCAATGAAAAAGGAGCTCATTGAGAAATTAGCGCAACTATTTCAAAGTTAAATGAAAATATGTTTCTAGTGATATTTACCTGAATTTTCTTTAGTTCGTTGTAGATAAGCCCGTCTGAAGTTCCGATATTTTCATGAAAAAAATGGGCACTAAAAAGTTACATGCTTTAATTGGATTTTCGAAAGCACCAGTCAGGCGAAGGTTTATATCTCCATTCATATGAAAGAATATATCCATAAACACACACACACCCACACACACACATATAATATATATATTATATATATATATATATATATCATATATATATAATATATATATATATATATATATACATATATATATATATATATATATATATATATATATATATATATATATATATATATATATATATATATATATATATATATATATACATATACATATATATATATATATATATATATATATATATATATATATATATATATATATATATATATATATATATATATATATATATATATATATATATATATATATATATATATATATATATATATACATATATATATATATATATATATATATATATATATATATATATATATATATATATATATATATATATATATATATTATATATATATAGTAGAGAGAGAGAGAGAGAGCACATTTAATGTAAAAATAATTAATGGGAGGTTTAATAAAGAATTACCGCAAGATCTTAATGAGACTTTTAAAGTGAGAAATGAGAGGGACGCGACCTGGTTCCCGTCGTCAGAAGCTGACGTTCCTGATAATTATGTCGTTTTCCTTTGTCCAAAGGGCCCACAGAAACTTCACCCGAGCTCTTTGTATTTACTTTGATATTTTAATAAAAGAATAGTCAATGTTACGGACAGATCTAAACGTTCTGCTTAAATACTTGTTCCCTTTTTGTAAATATAGTTGTCCATATACAGGAGAAATAATATTGTAATTAATCAGCTGGCGCTAAAAACTGATATATATATATATATGAGAGAGAGAGAGAGAGAGAGAGAGAGAGAGAGAGAGAGAGCCGGATGCCGACGACCCTGGGGGATCTATAAACTAGTACAGAGCCAACACCAACCCACAGCCAGGAACACCGGTTAGGCCTACAAGATCACAAAGCCTCCGGGTCCGATTGCGTCATCAATCTCACCAAGATTGGAAATGCAGTCCACTAACCAACCCACCAATTGTAAACCTCCTGCCTTCTGTATATACCAGTGCATCATGTAACTCAGTTCATTCACTTTTGTACTCTTATAGATGTGTTGAATGAAGAAATCAGTAATAAAGAGCTGTGGAATTTGCTGTATGCCGACGATCTGGTGATCACTGCTTAAAATGAGGAGGACCTACAGGAAGGGTTGGAGAGTGCAGGAGGGTCTTTAGAGAGGGTAGATTAAAGGTGAATGTGAATAAATCAACAATGATTTTGCTGAGCAGTAATGAAAATAGAGACATAATAGTAATCCAAGAAAGAAGAGGCTCGATTATAAAACGGCAAAAAGAAAAGTTTAAATACTTAGGATCGAATTTAAGCTAAGAGGGAGGATGTGAGGCTGAAGTTGACCGTAGGATAAACCTGACCTTTGCCCTTTGCACCTAGTAACCTCTCCCTCCCTTGTGATGCCCCTTCTTTATTGTAGGCAAGAAAGACATTCCTTTCTGGCGAAATACTGTTCTCTTCCAGCACTGCCTGGGGATTCAGAAAGTCTTCCTTGGAAGATTAAATGAAAGATACACTAATTGGGAAACATCCA